>NC_080735.1:881211-1163816 GCF_019097595.1 Hemibagrus wyckioides | reverse complement strand
AAGCTTTCAAGACTGTCTGTGTGAAAGAATGGGCCAAAATTCACACCTGAGCAATGCATGCAACTACTCTCTCCATACAAAGCAGGCGTATGCCTTTGAAGCCAGTGTCTCACTTACCGACAAAGGCTCTCTGTGCTAAGGTATTAAGAGAAATTTCTACTAAGCGTGCAGCCTCAATATCGCGTTTCCCTGTGTCATTTCACACATTATTACACACAACTTCCATTTATGGATGTCTGTGGTTTCATTTCTCACATGTGTGGATCTGCATGGGGTTTCTTACTAACATCTGGTGAACATACTTCATGTCAATTGCACTCTTTAGAACTATATTTACTGGAGACAAACATCATCGGCTTGTTCAAATACTTAGTTTAGCCAGCCATCTAATAGCCTTCTGTAATTGCAGCAGAGTTGGTGGCACGTTGAAATGTGGACAAAAACAGAAACAGCAGCAATTGAGTTAAATGTTCAGAAACGGCATGTGTAAACACTTATAAAGTGGCTGGTGCTATAGAGCATGGATGAATATTGAATCTGAACTCGGAGTGTTTAAGATCCAGTTTAGAAGGCAGTTCAGTTCACACAGGTGTGTGTGTGTGTGTGTGTGTGTGTGTGTGTGTCTGAATTTACAGTTCAGTTCTTCTGGGTGTTGGCGAGTCTGATGGCTTGAAGGAAAGAAACTGTTACACAGTCATTTATGATGTTGGCCAGAAATGTTTGGGTCCCTCTTTAACTGTTAGCAGTAGGCTCTTTTTCTTTTCTCTTCTCAAACATGACGTGTAAAGTTGTATGCCATGTAGGATTATAGTTTTCAAGTGTTTATGAGGTACTGTGAGGAAGACATGCTGTAACAGGCGCTATTACTAAAAGTACTAGATAAAAATGACCAAATAATTTGATTGTTATATTCAAAGATTTAACAGTTTATTGTCATATGGACAGCAAACAGTGTGTTCCACCGTACAATGGAGTTCTTACTCTGTGAATCGGCCAAGCAGCCAGTAAAAAAAAAAAAAAGAAATAGTGTGTAATAGACAAGGTGTGAAATAGAAATGTACAATTACACAATCTGAAACACACAATGGGAAGACAAATAACTGTAGTGAGTGTAGAAAGACAGTGCTGAGGGTGACCATTGTCTTTCCTGAGGATTCTTTCTTAATGCTGATTATTAAAATAGATAATAATAAAACCTTGCATAAGTGACATGGAGAAGAAGATTAAGATAAAGTGTAAGAAAATTGGGGTTTATCTCTCTTTCCCCCATGCTGCTATTTACTAGACAAACGGCTAGGCATGGGTGCTTGGTCAGGTGTGGCACTCGCAGTGCAGCATTACAGGAGAGGCCACTTGGCGATACTCTGACCAAACACAATAACCCAATAAATCATGAACGCTATTTATGCTACGCATGAACAGAGCGACAACACGATCACGCATGTAGGTTTAAAAATAATGATTATAATCTTCCCATCTTTTAAACATTTATACACAGACTGCTAGACATGGCGAGGACTAGTATTTCATTATTTTCTAAAGGAACGAATTGGAAATGGCATTTTTGAACGTATTTGTATCTTGGAGTATTCCACTGTGGGCGTGTCCCACTGCACCTACGGCTCTTTTAGTACAAGGGCTTGTTGATTGCGCTCTTCTCAGCTTTCTGTGTTCAGCAATGCGCTTTGTACATTTTAGCCGTCATTGACAGTGCGAGCTTGCATGCATGGCGATTCCCATTGTCCAAGCAAACGGTTTCTTATCATCTCCTGTGTAATGAGTAGGGAGTATCCATCGACTTCTGGGGCTTTTGCTTTGAAAGGAGCTTACTTTAGCTAGTGTAGAGAATTGTTACGTGCACCTACTGATTTTCCTTCATGTCGGTGAGTTTAAAGCAATTTTACTCGCACCCACAGGCTAGGGGTCAGTTCCTCACGTGTTACGCTGCTCCAAGTGTTCTGGCTGCTCAGAGGCCAGCTTTGACCTAGGGCCTGTGGCTCGGCAGTAAAGCTAAGATTATTTCTGGATTTACTGACTTATTTCCACGGAACTCTGGTAATCCGTCCTTAATGCTGGCGCCAAGCGCATATTTAGTGTTTCCAACTTGTCCTGGGACTTGGTCAGCGGCGCTGTTATTTATGGACAAGTCGCCGTTCTTCCTTCCGGTTGTTTCAGTCGAGTTGAGTGGACGGTTGAATTGTCCAATCCGCAGAGGGATTGCACGGCACCCCAGCCTATCAGCTGTGGCGGGGCGGAACCCGTCGTATCCTAGTGGTTAGCGCTGCTTTCTGGAGCCCAGGCCCGTAGAGACGTCGGGTTCAAGCCCGTGCGGACCTCAGGCAGAGTGTAGGCCACGTGACTTTTTGTTCAGAGTAGAGGAAAAGCGGGTGATAGGTGTGCTAAGAGCTAAAATCTCCATGAACAAACGGCATGTTTTATGCGCTAATCACGTTAGCTCGTAGCTTGTAGCTGTGGCTAATATGGTAAGGTGAAATGACAGCATACTTGATATTGTTGTTCAGATACTTTTCATAAAAACCAGTCGGGGGTTTGTGAGAATGGTGTCTAATGTTTACATGCTTTGGTGCCCTTTTTATCATTGCAAATGAATAAATGGCATATTTTATGTGCTAATCGCGTTAAGGCTGGTAGCTAATGCTAATCGCTAGCTTGGTCTGTGCCATTACTAAGCCTGGGATTGGCACAAATAAGTGATGTGGAGATAGAAATGGTTTTGATATAAATCCTGTTATTTCCTGGTTAAAAGCCTATTCTGGTTAATAGGACACAATTACTGTGTAAAAAAAAAAATTGTAGAAATTCATAGTAATGTTCTAGTTAAAGATGTTGAAACGGTTAAAAGTGCATGTTAAATAATTCATTTCAGCAACTTGAATGTGGTTATGGTAAGAGTTCATGTTACCCGAGTCATGTTTCTATGTCAAAAAGCCCATTGTACTTTGTTTGATCTCATCAAGAAGATGACAAAGACCTTCTCTCTGCGTGGAAATGACGTAATCCTCGAGAAACCACCTGTGATGGACTTCATTTGAGCTTTCCCAGGTATGGGGAACATTTGAAGTCGTGGTTCTCCAGTGTAAGGTGTTTGTGGCAGAGTTTTAAATCTATCTCTCTCTTTCTCTCTTTCAGATGGAGGAGGAGGAATTTCCTCCTCGTCATCCTGCACTTTGCCCAAGAGAAGCTGTGATCAGAGGCCTCTATTTTCTACCTTGGTGAGCAGACAGAGGAGTTGATCAAGGACTAGCAGGTACAGAATACACCCTGACGCTGTTTCTAAGTCGGTGCCCTGCCTGTACAAGACAAGGTAGTGCAATCTAAGACAGCTGATGGCTTAGTGGTATGGTGTTTCTACATGAGCTTTCATCAAATTGAAGGCACGCTTCAAAACTTCAAGTCATAAGTACAGATAAGCCATTATAGTGTTTGGAAAATGAATAGAGTACAGTAGAACCAATAGACTTGCAACAAATGCAGATGAGCAAAGTAAGCACTATTTGTACATACACTTTATGACTTTAAATGTTTTGGGACACTACTCTGAAGGCCACACAACGTTTGGAGGTCTGTAGCCATTGACTCTGCAGAAAGTCGGCGCCTTCTGGCGCGTGCTCTCAGCGTGATCTGTGATCTGTGATTTTACGTGGACTACCGCTCCGTGGGCCGAGTTGCTCTTGTTCCCAATTGCTTCCACTTTCCATTTTAGTCCTGCTTGATCTTAGTGCTGCATTCCACACTACAGATCATAACATTCTCGTAGATGGCTTACAAAGTCACACAGGTATGCAGGGACAGGCATTAAATGGTTGAGATCCTACCCGTCTGATCCATACCATTTTGTAGATTTACATGGAGAACTGTCCAGTGTAGTGCCAGTGAACTACGGGGTCCCACAAGGGTCAGTTTTAGGACCTCTGCTTTTCTCACTTTACATGCTTTCCTGGGTAACATCATTAGATGGCATGGGACTACTTTCCATTGTTATGCTGACCATACCCAGTTATATATCTCATCAAAACCAGATGAAATATCTCATTTCAGTCCAGATTAACCGAGTGTGTTAAAGATATGAAAGATCGGATGACTACTGATCATTTTCTATTACTAAATTCTGATAAGACAGACATATTACTTATTGGTCCACAAACCAGCGCACACAAGCTCTCACAATTCAGCTCATATTATGAACAGCAGCTACGCTAATTACTTCCCACTTGTTTCCCTTCTTCTACCCATCCAGAGGCATCCGGAGATCGTGGCCGCTCCAGTGGCATCCAGAGAGGGACCAGGTCCAGCCGGGTTCGGCTTTGTGACGACTGGGGTATTCAAAGCCACGCCGCCAACCCTATGTGGACCACAACAATCTCTTTATTAATTTTCCACAACACTGTGCACATGCTGTATCTGCCTCACACGATTGACTATACATGAATGCAGAAAGGACAGTGTTCATATCACACGCCCTGTGTCACCCAAATGAGGATGGGTTCCCTTTGAGTCTGGTTCCCCTCAAGGTTTCTTCCTCATACCATCTAAGGGAGTTTTTCCTTGCCACAGTCGCCTCAGGTCACTTGGGGTAACATCTAGGACTGTTTGTATGTTTCTTGTTTCAGTATCTAAAGCTGCTTCGAGACAATGCTCTTTGTTAAAAGCACTATACAAATAAAGTTGAATTGAAGAAGAGTCTTGATGCGCTCTACCTTACTGAAACCTGGCTTAGACCAAATGACCACATTGGTCTGAATGAGTCTACTCCGTCAGAATATCCCTATAAGCATGAGCCCTGGCCAGACTGGTGGTGGAGGTGGTGTTGCCACTACCTATGACAATTCTCTTACCGCTGCTCAGACAACAGGACCCAGGTTTAATTCCAAGTGCTTGTCCTTAATGTAGCACTCACAGACATGCATAATAAATCCCTGCTATCTCTTGCCCTGGCCACCGTGGTACAGACCCCTGGGGCCCTACGGTGATTTTCTTCAAGAGTTTGCACATTTACTCTCGGACCTGTTGATTCATTTTGACAAAGTGATGATTGTAGGAGACTTTAACATTCACGTAGACCATGCTAATGATGCTTTAGGACTCTGGTTTCCGGATTTACTAAATTCCTTTGGGGTTAGACAAAACGTCACTAGACCGACTCATCGCTTTAATCATACGCTAGATTTAGTTATATCACATGGGACAGAGGTCACTGATATAGATATACTCAAGACATGATGATTAACACTTTAAATTTAATTTAATAAAATCTGCAAACATCATAAGAATAGCATAAATGTGAGGTCATACAGTACATAAAACTGATCAATAAAGCTTCTATTTATAGGAAAAACATCACCTTCCTCTCAGGGGCTTCCACCAAGATATCCGTTAGCTTGGGTATCTCTCTCGTGGTGGTCACTGGTCATGAGTTGGAGTTTAAAGCGATTTTACTCTCACCCACAGGCTAGGAGTAAGTTTCTCACGTGTTACGCTGCTCCAAGTTTCATCACGACTTAGGGACCAGCTTTGACCTAGCGCCTGCGACTACCAAGTAAGGGCAAGAATTCCAAGAAATTATTTATGAATTTATTGGACATATTTAGTCGCAACTATTTTTAATCCGGTCATTAATGCTGGCAGCAAGCTCATATTTAGTGTTTACAACGCAGTCAGGACTTGGTCAGTGGCGTTTAGTACCGGCCCTGACTGACTCACCTGAGTCAAATTATCTGATTCTGCATATTAACTCATTGTTCATGAGTCCGAGGTCTAAATTAATCTCATTCATATTTGTCCTATGGCTGCTACCGTGCTCATCCACTGATTCAGCCGATTCTCAGCGGACTCTCGGATCCGCTCATCCGCTGATTCAGCCGATTCTCATCGACTCGCGGATCCGCTCATCCGCTGATTCAGCCGATTCTCAGCGGACTCTCGGATCCGCTCATCCGCTGATTCAGCCGATTCTCAGCGGACTCGGATCCGGCTCATCCACTGATTCAGCCGATTCTCAGCGGACTCTCTGGATCCGGTTCATCCACTGATTCAGCCGATTCTCAGCGGACTCGCGATCCGGATCATCCGCTGACTGGACTTTCTTTTTTTGTTTTTCTTACCTTTGTTTGTCGTGGTTGACTGACGGTTCAACTGTCCAATCCGCAGAGGGTTTGCATAAGGCGCCAGCCTATCATCTGTATGGAGAGGTCGGACCTATCCGGAGTATGAGCGCTTTAAGAGAGGTGTGTACATTTATTTATTAGGATCATGTTTTTTTGTTTGTTTGTTTTATTAATCAATGATGAATAATAATAAAATACGCAATGAAATAATTACGCCATTAATAAATCAACTAATTGATTAACATATTCATGTATTAATTGCTTTATATCTATCTTGACTATATTGGCAAAAGTTTTGGGACACCCCTCCAAATCATTGAATTCAGTGCCTGAGTTACAGGGAAAAGAACTTTGGACAATTTCATGCTCCCACCTTTGTGGGAACAGTTTGGGGTGGCCCCTTCCGGTTCCAACTCTACTGCACACCAGTGCACACCGTATAGACATGGATGAGCCAGTTTGGTGTGCAGGAACTTGAGAGTCCTGACCTGTAAACAAACAGTGTGTTTCACCATACAATCAAGGTCTCACTCTGGGAATCGGCAAGCAGCCGAACACGTAAGTTAAGGACATGAAATGAGAATCACTGAATATACAAGGTGTGAATTAAAAATTCATAATTTCACACTCTGAAACACACTAATAACTGTTTTATTCTGGATTTATTCTGTGCTGAACCTGTTGGGGAACTGGTAATGTGTGTTGGGCGCTGAATGTGTGCTTTCATCTTGAGTTATTAAGACTTGGTCACAATCCTAATTAATTGGTGTGTTATCTTGAGTTTTATGTACAACTCATTTATCCTCCATGCAACGAAATCCTTATTCCCACGTGTTCTATCTACACTGGGCAGGTATGTTATACAAAATCTTCTTGTAGCGTGTTTAATGGATTTGTCGCTTTATTCCTGTGGACTTATGTGTGCTCCCCACTAGGTGGGGATGTTTTCCCTTAGCGTGCCTAACCCTAGGCGCTTCAAAACTTTGTGTTTGGAATATTAATAGAGTTCAGTAAAACGAATAGACTTGCAACAAGTGGAGATGAGCAAGGTAAGCACTATTTGGATATACACTTCACGGCCAAAACTTTTGGGACGCCCGCCTTTACGTGCACATCAACTTGAATGACATCCCATTCTTAAGCCGCACGGTCTAATATGGAGTTCTCCTTGCAGCTATGACAGCTTCAACTCTTCTAGGAAGGCTTTCCACAAGGTTTAGGAGTGTATTTATGGAATCTTTCAACATTGCTCTAGAAGCGCATTTGTGAGGTCAGGCACTGATGTTACATGAGAAGGCCTGGCTCGCAGTCTCTGCTCTAATTCATCACTCCAGAGAATACGCTCCACTGAAAAATCTACCCAGGCATATTCATAAAAATCTGCTGCCATCTACCAGGACCATGAACGTGAAACCAGGGTGGACATTTCAGCAAGACGGTGATACCAAACACAAAGCCAAGAAAACTGGTTTCAGAGAAAGAAATTAGAGCTGCTAGAATGGCCCAGCCAATCACCTGATTTGAATCCAATTGAAAATCTATGGAAAGAACTAATGGTCAGAGTTCAGAGAAGAGGCCCACGGAGCCTTCAAGCTTTCAAGACTGTCTGTGTGAAAGAATGGGCCAAAATCACACCTGAGCAATGCATGCAACTACTCTCTCCATACAAGAGGCGCCTTGAAGCTGTCTTTACCGACAAAGGCTCTTGTGCTAAGTATTAAAGAAATTTCACTAAGCGCTGCTCAATATCGCTTTCCTGTGTCATTTCACATTATTACACACAACTTCATTTATGGATGTCTGTGGTTTCATTTCCTCACATGTGTGGACTGCATGGGTTCTTACCAACATCTGGTGAACATTTCATGTCAATTGCACCTTTAGAACTATATTTACTGGAGACAAACATCGACGTGTTCAATACTTAGTTTACCCGCCTAATAGCTTCTGTAATTGCAGCAGTTGGTGGCACGTTGAAATGTGGACAAAAACAGAAACAGCAGCAATTGAGTTAAATGTTCAGAAACGGCATGTAAACACTTATAAAGTGGCTGGTGCTATAGACATGGATGAATATTGAATTGAACTGAGTGTTTAAGATCCAGTTTAGAACAGTTCAGTTCACACAGGTGTGTGTGTGTGTGTGTGTGTGTGTGTGTGTGTTCGTACAGTTCAGTTCTGGGTGTTGACGAGTCTGATGGCTTGAAGGAAGAAACTGTTACACAGTCATTTATGAGGCCAGAATGTTTGGGTCCCTCTTTAACTGTTAGCAGTAGGCTCTTTTTCTTTTCTTCTCAAACATGACGTAAAGTTGTATGCCATGTGTAGGATTATAGTTTCTAAGGTTTATGAGGTACTGTGAGGAAGACATGCTGTAACAGGCGTTTACTAAAGTACTAGATAAAATGACCAAATAATTTGATTGTTATATTCAAGATTGAACAGTTTATTGTCATATGGACAGCAAACAGTGTGTTCCACTGCACAATGGAGTTCTTACTCTGTGAATCAGTCACAGCCATAAAAAAAAAAAGAAATAGTGTAATAGACAAGGTGTGAATTAGAAATGTACAATTACACAATCTGAAACACACAATGGGAAGACAAATAACTGTAGTGAGTGTAGAAAGACAGTGCTGAGGGTGACCATTGTCTTTCCTGAGGATTCTTCTTAATGCTGATTATTAAAATAGATAATAATAAAACCTTGCATAAGTGACATGGAGAAGAAGATTAAGATAAAGTGTAAGAAAATTGGGGTTTATCTCTCTTTCCCCCATGCCAAGCTATTTACTAGACAAACGGCCAGGCATGGGTGCTTGGTCAGGTGTGGCACTCGCCCAGTGCAGCATTACAGGAGAGGCCACTTGGCGATACCTGACCAAACACAATAACACAATAAATCATGAACGCTATTTATGCTACGCAGAACAGAGCGACAACACGATCACGGTAGGTTTAAAAAAATAATGATTATAATGTTCCCATCTTTTAAACATTTATACACAGACTGCTAGACATGGCGAGGACTAGTATTTCATTATTTTCTAAAGGAACGAATTGGAAATGGCATTTTTGAACGTATTTGTATCTTGGAGTATTCCACTGTGGGCGTGTCCCACTGCACCTACGGCTCTTTAGTACAAGGGCTTGTTGATTGCGCTCTTCTCAGCTTTCTGTGTTCAGCAATGCGCTTTGTACATTTTAGCCATCATTGACAGTGTGAGCTTGCATGCATGGCGATTCCCATTGTCCAAGCAAACGGTTTCTTATCGCCTCCTGTGTAATGAGTAGGGAGTATCCATCGACTTCTGGGGCTTTTGCTTTGAAAGGAGCCGTGGTGCGCCTTACTTTAGCTAGTGTAGAGAATTGTTACGCACCTACTGATTTTCCTTCATGTCGGTGAGTTTAAAGCAATTTTACTCGCACTCCACAGGCTAGGGGTCAGTTCCTCACGTGTTACGCTGCTCCAAGTGTTCTGGCTGCTCAGAGGCCAGCTTTGACCTAGGGCCTGTGGCTCGGCAGTAAAGCTAAGATTATTTCTGGATTTACTGACTTATTTCCACGGAACTCTTGTAATCCGGTCCTTAATGCTGGCGCCAAGCGATATTTAGTGTTTCCAACTTGTCCGGACTTGGTCAGCGGCGTTGTTATTTATGGACAAGCGCCGCTCTTCCTTCCGGGTTGTTTCAGTCGAGTTGAGTGACGGTTGAATTGTCCAATCCGCAGAGGGATTAAGACGACGGCACCCCAGCCTATCAGCTGTAAGTGGGGCGGAACCTGCCGTATCCTAGTGGTTAGCGCTGCTTTCTGGAGCCCAGGCCCGTAGAGACGCCGGTTCAAGCCCGTGCGGACCTCAGGCAGAGTGTAGGCCACGTGCTTCTTGTTCAGAGTAGAGGAAAAGCGGTGATAGGTGTGCTAAGAGCTAAAATCTCCATGAACAAACGGCATGTTTTATGCGCTAATCACGTTAGCTCGTAGCTTGTAGCTGTGGCTAATATGGTAAGGTGAAATGACAGCATACTTGATATTGTTGTCTAGATACTTTTCATAAAAACCAGTCGGGGTTTGTGAGAATGGTGTCTAATGTTTACATGCTTTGGTGTCTTTTTGTATCATTGCAAATGAATAAATGGCATGTTTTATGTGCTAATCGCGTTAGCGCTGGTAGCTAATGCTAATCGCTAGCTTGGTCTGTGCCATTACTAAGCCTGGGATTGGCACAAATAAGTGATGTGGAGATAGAAATGGTTTTGATATAAATCCTGTTATTTCCTGGTTAAAAGCCTATTCTGGTTAATAGGACACAATTACTTTGTAAAAAAAACGTAGAAAATTGTAGAAATTCATAGTAATGTTCTAGTTAAAGATGTTGAAACGGTTAAAAGTGCATGTTAAATAATTCATTTCAGCAACTTGAATGTGGTTATGGTAAGAGTTCATGTTACCCGAGTCATGTTTCTATGTCAAAAAGCCCATTGTACTTTGTTTGATCTCATCAAGAAGATGACAAAGACCTTCTCTCTGCGTGGAAATGACGTAATCCTCGAGAAACCACCTGTGATGGACTTCATTTGAGCTTTCCCAGGTATGGGGAACATTTGAAGTCGTGGTTCTCCAGTGTAAGGTGTTTGTGGCAGAGTTTTAAATCTATCTCTTTCTCTCTTTCTCTCTTTCAGATGGAGGAGGAGGAATTTCCTCCTCGTCATCCTGCACTTTGCCCGAAGAGAAGCTGTGATCAGAGGCCTCATTTTCTACCTTGGTGAGCAGACAGAGGAGTTGATCAAGGACTAGCAGGTACAGAATACACCCCTGACGTTGTTTCTAAGTCGGTGCCCTGCCTGTACAAGACAAGGTAGTGCAATCTAAGACAGCTGATGGCTTAGTGGTATGGTGTTTCTACATGAGCTTTCATCAAATTGAAGGCACGCTTCAAAACTTCAAGTCATAAGTACAGATAAGCCATTATAGTGTTTGGAAAATGAATAGAGTACAGTAGAACCAATAGACTTGCAACAAATGCAGATGAGCAAAGTAAGCACTATTTGTACATACACTTTATGACTTTAAATGTTTTGGGACACTACTCTGAAGGCCACACAACGTTTGGAGGTCTGTAGCCATTGACTCTGCAGAAAGTCGGCGCCTTCTGCGCACCGTGTTCTCAGCGTGATCTGTGATCTGTGATTTTACGTGGACTACCGCTCCGTGGGCCGAGTTGCTCTTGTTCCCAATTGCTTCCACTTTCCATTTTAGTCCTGCTTGATCTTAGTGCTGCATTCCACACTACAGAGCATAACATTCTCGTAGATGGCTTACAAAGTCACACAGGTATGCAGGGACAGGCATTAAAATGGTTGAGATCCTACCGGTCTGATCCATACCATTTTGTAGATTTACATGGAGAACTGTCCAGTGTAGTGCCAGTGAACTACGGGTCCCACAAGGGTCAGTTTTAGGACCTCTGCTTTTCTCACTTTACATGCTTTCCCTGGGTAACATCATTAGATGGCATGGGACTACTTTCCATTGTTATGCTGACCATACCCAGTTATATATCTCATCAAAACCAGATGAAATATCTCATTTCAGTCCAGATTAACCGAGTGTGTTAAAGATATGAAAGATCGGATGACTACTGATCATTTTCTATTACTAAATTCTGATAAGACAGACATATTACTTATTGGTCCACAAACCAGCGCACACAAGCTCTCACAATTCAGCTCATATTATGAACAGCAGCTACGCTAATTACTTCCCACTTGTTTCCCTTCTTCTACCCATCCAGAGGCATCCGGAGATCGTGCCAGCTCCAGTGGCATCCAGAGATGGACCAGCTCCAGCCGGGTTCGGCTTTGTGACGACTGGGGTATTCAAAGCCACGCCGCCAACCCTATGTGGACCACAACAATCTCTTTATTAATTTTCCACAACACTGTGCACATGCTGTATCTGCCTCACACGATTGACTATACATGAATGCAGAAAGGACAGTGTTCATATCACACGCTCCTGTGTCACCCAAATGAGGATGGGTTCCCTTTTGAGTCTGGTTCCCTCAAGGTTTCTTCCTCATACCATCTAAGGGAGTTTTTCCTTGCCACAGTCGCCTCAGGTCACTTGGGGTAACATCTAGGACTGTTTGTATGTTTCTTGTTTCGTATCTAAAGCTGCTTCGAGACAATGCTCTTTGTTAAAAGCACTATACAAATAAAGTTGAATTGAAGAAGAGTCTTGATGCGCCTACCTTACTGAAACCTGGCTTAGACCAAATGACCACATTGGTCTGAATGAGTCTACTCCGCCAGAATATCCCTATAAGCATGAGCCCTGGCCAGACTGGTGGTGGAGGTGGTGTTGCCACTACCTATGACAATTCTCTTACCGTTGCTCAGACAACAGGACCCAGGTTTAATTCCAAGTGCTTGTCCTTAATGTAGCACTCACAGACATGCATAATAAATCCCTGCTATCTCTTGCCCTGGCCACCGTGGTACAGACCCCGGGGCCCTACGGTGATTTTCTCCAAGAGTTTGCACATTTACTCGGACCTGTTGATTCATTTTGACAAAGTGATGATTGTAGGAGACTTTAACATTCACGAGACCATGCTAATGATGCTTTAGGACTCTGGTTTCCGGATTTACTAAATTCCTTTGGGGTTAGACAAAACGTCACTAGACCGACTCATCGCTTTAATCATACGCTAGATTTAGTTATATCACATGGGACAGAGGTCACTGATATAGATATACTCAAGACATGATTATTAACACTTTAAATTTAATTTAATAAAATCTGCAAACATCATAAGAATAGCATAAATGTGAGGTCATACAGTACATAAAACTGATCAATAAAGCTTCTATTTATAGGAAAACATCACCTTCCTCTCAGGGGCTTCCACCAAGATATCCGTTAGCTTGGGTATCTCTCTCGTGGTGGTCACTGGTCATGAGTTGGAGTTTAAAGCGATTTTACTCTCACCCACAGGCTAGGAGTAAGTTTCTCACGTGTTACGCTGCTCCAAGTTTCATCACGACTTAGGGACCAGCTTTGACCTAGCGCCTGCGACTACCAAGTAAGGGCAAGAATTCCAAGAAATTATTTATGAATTTATTGACATATTTAGTCGCAACTATTTTTAATCCGGTCATTAATGCTGGCAGCAAGCTCATATTTAGTGTTTACAACGTGTCAGGACTTGGTCAGTGGCGTTTAGTACCGGCCCTGACTGACTCACCTGAGTCAAATTATCTGATTCTGCATATTAACTCATTGTTCATGAGTCCGAGGTCTAAATTAATCCCATTCATATTTGTCCTATGGCTGCTACCGTGCTCATCCACTGATTCAGCCGATTCTCAGCGGGCTCGCGGATCCGCTCATCCACTGATTCAGCCGATTCTCATCGGACTCGCGGATCCGGCTCATCCACTGATGCAGCTGATTCTCATCGGACTCGCGGATCTGGTTCATCGACTGATTCAGCTGATTCTCATCGGACTCTCGGATCCGGCTCATCGACTGATTCAGCTGATTCTCAGCGGACTCTCGGATCCGGCTCATCGACTGATTCAGATGATTCTCAGCGGACTTGCGGATCCGGCTCATCGACTGATTCAGATGATTCTCAGCGGACTCGCGCTCATCCGCTGACTGGACTTTCTTTTTTTTGTTTTTCTTACCTTTGTTTGTCGTGTTGACTGACGGTTCAACTGTCCAATCCGCAGAGGGTTTGCATAAAGCGCTAGCCTATCATCTGTATGGAGAGGTCGGACCTATCCGGAGTATGAGCGCCTTAAGAGAGGTGTGTACATTTATTTATTAGAATCATGTTTTTTTTTTGTTTTGTTTTATTAATCAATGATGAATAATAATAAAATATGCAATGAAATAATTACGCTCATTAATAAATCAACTAATTGATTAACATATTCATGTATTAATTGCTTTATATCTATCTAGGCTATATTGGCAAAAGTTTTGGGACACCCCTCCAAATCATTGAATTCAGTGCCTGAGTTACAGGGAAAAGAACTTTGGACAATTTCATGCTCCCACCTTTGTGGGGACAGTTTGGGGTGGCCCCTTCCGGTTCCAACTCTACTGCACACCAGTGCACACCGTGATAGACATGGATGAGCCAGTTTGGTGTGCAGGAACTTGAGAGTCCTGACCTGTAAACAAACAGTGTGTTTCACCATACAATCAAGGTCTCACTTGGGAATCGGCAAGCAGCCGAACACGTAAGTTAAGGACATGAAATGAGAATCACTGGAATATACAAGGTGTGAATTAAAAATTCATAATTTCACACTCTGAAACACACTAATAACTGTTTTATTCTGGATTTATTCTGTGCTGAACCTGTTGGGGAACTGGTAATGTGTGTTGGGCGCTGAATGTGTGCTTTCATCTTGAGTTATTAAGACTTGGTCACAATCCTAATTAATTGGTGTGTTATCTTGAGTTTTATGTACAACTCATTTATCCTCCATGCAACGAAATCCTTATTCCCACGTGTTCTATCTACACTGGGCAGGTATGTTATACAAAAATCTTCTTGTAGCGTGTTTAATGGATTTGTCGCTTTATTCCTGTGGACTTGCGTGTGCTGCCCACTAGGTGGGGATGTTTTCCCTTAGCGTGCCTAACCCTAGGCGCTTCAAAACTTTGTGTTTGGAATATTAATAGAGTTCAGTAAAACGAATAGACTTGCAACAAGTGGAGATGAGCAAGGTAAGCACTATTTGGATATACACTTCACGGCCAAAACTTTTGGGACGCCCGCCTTTACGTGCACATCAACTTGAATGACATCCCATTCTTAAGCCGCACGGTCTAATATGGAGTTCTCCTTGCAGCTATGACAGCTTCAACTCTTCTAGGAAGGCTTTCCACAAGGTTTAGGAGTGTATTTATGGAATCTTTCAACATTGCTCTAGAAGCGCATTTGTGAGGTCAGGCACTGATGTTACATGAGAAGGCCTGGCTCGCAGTCTCTGCTCTAATTCATCACTCCAGAGAATACGTCTCCACTGAAAAATCTACCCAGGCATATTCATAAAAAATCTGCTGCCATCTACCAGGACGATGAACGTGAAACCAGGGTGGACATTTCAGCAAGACGGTGATACCAAACACAAAGCCAAGAAAACTGGTTTCAGAGAAAGAAATTAGAGCTGCTAGAATGGCCCAGCCAATCACCTGATTTGAATCCAATTGAAAATCTATGGAAAGAACTAATGGTCAGAGTTCAGAGAAGAGGCCCACGGAGCCTTCAAGCTTTCAAGACTGTCTGTGTGAAAGAATGGGCCAAAATCACACCTGAGCAATGCATGCAACTACTCTCTCCATACAAGAGGCGCCTTGAAGCTGTCTTTACCGACAAAGGCTCTTGTGCTAAGTATTAAAGAAATTTCACTAAGCTGTTCAATATCGCTTTCCGTGTGTCATTTCACATTATTACACACAACTTCATTTATGGATGTCTGTGGTTTCATTTCCTCACATGTGTGGACTGCATGGGTTCTTACCAACATCTGGTGAACATTTCATGTCAATTGCACCTTTAGAACTATATTTACTGAGACAAACATCGACGTGTTCAATACTTAGTTTACCCGCCTAATAGCTTCTGTAATTGCAGCAGTTGGTGGCACGTTGAAATGTGGACAAAAACAGAAACAGCAGCAATTGAGTTAAATGTTCAGAAACGGCATGTAAACACTTATAAAGTGGCTGGTGCTATAGACATGGATGAATATTGAATTGAACTGAGTGTTTAAGATCCAGTTTAGAACAGTTCAGTTCACACAGGTGTGTGTGTGTGTGTGTGTGTGTGTGTGTGTGTGTGTGTTCGGTACAGTTCAGTTCTGGGTGTTGACGAGTCTGATGGCTTGAAGGAAGAAACTGTTACACAGTCATTTATGAGGCCAGAATGTTTGGGTCCTCTTTAACTGTTAGCAGTAGGCTCTTTTTCTTTTTCTTCTCAAACATGACGTGTAAAGTTGTATGCCATGTGTAGGATTATAGTTTCTAAGGTTTATGAGGTACTGTGAGGAAGACATGCTGTAACAGGCGTTTACTAAAGTACTAGATAAAAATGACCAAATAATTTGATTGTTATATTCAAGATTGAACAGTTTATTGTCATATGGACAGCAAACAGTGTGTTCCACCGTACAATGGAGTTCTTACTCTGTGAATCGTCAAGCAGCCATAAAAAAAAAAAAAAAGAAATAGTGTAATAGACAAGGTGTGAATTAGAAATGTACAATTACACAATCTGAAACACACAATGGGAAGACAAATAACTGTAGTGAGTGTAGAAAGACAGTGCTGAGGGTGACCATTGTCTTTCCTGAGGATTCTTCTTAATGCTGATTATTAAAATAGATAATAATAAAACCTTGCATAAGTGACATGGAGAAGAAGATTAAGATAAAGTGTAAGAAAATTGGGGTTTATCTCTCTTTCCCCCCATGCCAAGCTATTTACTAGACAAACGGCCAGGCATGGGTGCTTGGTCAGGTGTGGCACTCGCCCAGTGCAGCATTACAGGAGAGGCCACTTGGCGATACCTGACCAAACACAATAACACAATAAATCATGAACGCTATTTATGCTACGCAGAACAGAGCGACAACACGATCACGGTAGGTTTAAAGAAAATAATGATTATAATGTTCCCATCTTTTAAACATTTATACACAGACTGCTAGACATGGCGAGGAGTAGTATTTCATTATTTTCTAAAGGAACGAATTGGAAATGGCATTTTTGAACGATTTGTATCTTGGAGTATTCCACTGTGGGCGTGTCCCACTGCACCTACGGCTCTTTAGTACAAGGGCTTGTTGATTGCGCCTTCTCAGCTTTCTGTGTTCAGCAATGCGCTTTGTACATTTTAGTCATTATTGACAGTGTGAGCTTGCATGCATGGCGATTCCCATTGTCCAAGCAAACGGTTTCTTATCGCCTCCTGTGTAATGAGTAGGGAGTATCCATCGACTTCTGGGGCTTTTGCTTTGAAAGGAGCCGTGGCGCCTTACTTTAGCTAGTGTAGAGAATTGTTACGCACCTACTGATTTTCCTTCATGTCGGTGAGTTTAAAGCAATTTTACTCGCACCCACAGGCTAGGGGTCAGTTCCTCACGTGTTACGCTGCTCCAAGTGTTCTGGCTGCTCAGAGGCCAGCTTTGACCTAGGGCCTGTGGCTCGGCAGTAAAGCTAAGATTATTTCTGGATTTACTGACTTATTTCCACGGAACTCTTGTAATCCGGTCCTTAATGCTGGCGCCAAGCGCATATTTAGTGTTTCCAACTTGTCCGACTTGGTCAGCGGCGTTGTTATTTATGGACAAGCGCCGCTCTTCCTTCCGGGTTGTTTCAGTCGAAGTTGAGTGACGGTTGAATTGTCCAATCCGCAGAGGGATTGGCAAGACGGCACCCCAGCCTATCAGCTGTAAGTGGGGCGGAACCTGCCAGTATCCTAGTGGTTAGCGCTGCTTTCTGGAGCCCAGGCCCAGAGACGCCGGTTCAAGCCCGTGCGGACCTCAGGCAGAGTGTAGGCCACGTGCTTCTTGTTCAGAGTAGAGGAAAAGCGGTGATAGGTGTGCTAAGAGCTAAAATCTCCATGAACAAACGGCATGTTTTATGCGCTAATCACGTTAGCTCGTAGCTTGTAGCTGTGGCTAATATGGTAAGGTGAAATGACAGCATACTTGATATTGTTGTTCAGATACTTTTCATAAAAACCAGTCGGGGTTTGTGAGAATGGTGTCTAATGTTTACATGCTTTGGTGTCTTTTTGTATCATTGCAAATGAATAAATGGCATGTTTTATGTGCTAATCGCGTTAGCGCTGGTAGCTAATGCTAATCGCTAGCTTGGTCTGTGCCATTACTAAGCCTGGGATTGGCACAAATAAGTGATGTGGAGATAGAAATGGTTTTGATATAAATCCTGTTATTTCCTGGTTAAAAGCCTATTCTGGTTAATAGGACACAATTACTGTGTAAAAAAAAAAAAAAATTGTAGAAATTCATAGTAATGTTCTAGTTAAAGATGTTGAAACGGTTAAAAGTGCATGTTAAATAATTCATTTCAGCAACTTGAATGTGGTTATGGTAAGAGTTCATGTTACCCGAGTCATGTTTCTATGTCAAAAAGCCCATTGTACTTTGTTTGATCTCATCAAGAAGATGACAAAGACCTTCTCTCTGCGTGGAAATGACGTAATCCTCGAGAAACCACCTGTGATGGACTTCATTTGAGCTTTCCCAGGTATGGGGAACATTTGAAGTCGTGTTCTCCAGTGTAAGGTGTTTGTGGCAGAGTTTTAAATCTATCTCTCTCTTTCTCTCTTTTCAGATGGAGGAGGAGGAATTTCCTCCTCGTCATCCTGCACTTTGCCTCAAGAGAAGCTGTGATCAGAGGCCTCATTTTCTACCTTGGTGAGCAGACAGAGGAGTTGATCAAGGACTAGCAGGTACAGAATACACCCCTGACGTTGTTTCTAAGTCGGTGCCCTGCCTGTACAAGACAAGGTAGTGCAATCTAAGACAGCTGATGGCTTAGTGGTATGGTGTTTCTACATGAGCTTTCATCAAATTGAAGGCACGCTTCAAAACTTCAAGTCATAAGTACAGATAAGCCATTATAGTGTTTGGAAAATGAATAGAGTACAGTAGAACCAATAGACTTGCAACAAATGCAGATGAGCAAAGTAAGCACTATTTGTACATACACTTTATGACTTTAAATGTTTTGGGACACTACTCTGAAGGCCACACAACGCTTGGAGGTCTGTAGCCATTGACTCTGCAGAAAGTCGGCGCTTTCTGCGCACCGTGTTCCTCAGCGTGATCTGTGATCTGTGATTTTACGTGGACTACCGCCCGTGGGCCGAAGTTGCTCTTGTTCCCAATTGCTTCCACTTTCCATTTTAGTCCTGCTTGATCTTAGTGCTGCATTCCACACTACAGATCATAACATTCTCGTGAGATGGCTTACAAAGTCACACAGGTATGCAGGGACAGGCATTAAAATGGTTGAGATCCTACCGGTCTGATCCATACCATTTTGTAGATTTACATGGAGAACTGTCCAGTGTAGTGCCAGTGAACTACGGGGTCCCACAAGGGTCAGTTTTAGGACCTCTGCTTTTCTCACTTTACATGCTTTCCCTGGGTAACATCATTAGATGGCATGGGACTACTTTCCATTGTTATGCTGACCATACCCAGTTATATATCTCATCAAAACCAGATGAAATATCTCATTTCAGTCCAGATTAACCGAGTGTGTTAAAGATATGAAAGATCGGATGACTACTGATCATTTTCTATTACTAAATTCTGATAAGACAGACATATTACTTATTGGTCCACAAACCAGCGCACACAAGCTCTCACAATTCAGCTCATATTATGAACAGCAGCTACGCTAATTACTTCCCACTTGTTTCCTTCTTCTACCCATCCAGAGGCATCCGGAGATCGTGCCAGCTCCAGTGGCATCCAGAGATGGACCAGCTCCAGCCGGGTTCGGCTTTGTGACGACTGGGGTATTCAAAGCCACGCCGCCAACCCTATGTGGACCACAACAATCTCTTTATTAATTTTCCACAACACTGTGCACATGCTGTATCTGCCTCACACGATTGACTATACATGAATGCAGAAAGGGTATATCATTCACATCATTGTTCATATCACACGCTCCTGTGTCACCCAAATGAGGATGGGTTCCTTTGAGTCTGGTTCCCTCAAGGTTTCTTCCTCATACCATCTAAGGGAGTTTTTCCTTGCCACAGTCGCCTCAGGTCACTTGGGGTAACATCTAGGACTGTTTGTATGTTTCTTGTTTCAGATCTAAAGCTGCTTCGAGACAATGCTCTTTGTTAAAAGCACTATACAAATAAAGTTGAATTGAAGAAGAGTCTTGATGCGCTCTACCTTACTGAAACCTGGCTTAGACCAAATGACCACATTGGTCTGAATGAGTCTACTCTGGCACAGAATATCCCTATAAGCATGAGCCCTGGCACAGACTGGTGGTGGAGGTGGTGTTGCCACTACCTATGACAATTCTCTTACCGCTGCTCAGACAACAGGACCCAGGTTTAATTCCAAGTGCTTGTCCTTAATGTAGCACTCACAGACATGCATAATAAATCCCTGCTATCTCTTGCCCTGGCCACCGTGGTACAGACCCCTGGGCCCTACGGTGATTTTCTTCAAGAGTTTGCACATTTACTCGGACCTGTTGATTCATTTTGACAAAGTGATGATTGTAGGAGACTTTAACATTCACGTAGACCATGCTAATGATGCTTTAGGACTCTGGTTTCCGGATTTACTAAATTCCTTTGGGGTTAGACAAAACGTCACTAGACCGACTCATCGCTTTAATGATACGCTAGATTTAGTTATATCACATGGGACAGAGGTCACTGATATAGATATACTCAAGACATGATTATTAACACTTTAAATTTAATTTAATAAAATCTGCAAACATCATAAGAATAGCATAAATGTGAGGTCATACAGTACATAAAACTGATCAATAAAGCTTCTATTTATAGGAAAACATCACCTTCCTCTCAGGGGCTTCCACCAAGATATCCGTTAGCTTGGGTATCTCTCTCGTGTGGTCACTGGTCATGAGTTGGAGTTTAAAGCGATTTTACTCTCACCCACAGGCTAGGAGTAAGTTTCTCACGTGTTACGCTGCTCCAAGTTTCATCACGACTTAGGGACCAGCTTTGACCTAGCGCCTGCGACTACCAAGTAAGGGCAAGAATTCCAAGAAATTATTTATGAATTTATTGACATATTTAGTCGCAACTATTTTTAATCCGTCATTAATGCTGGCAGCAAGCTCATATTTAGTGTTTACAACGTGTCAGGACTTGGTCAGTGGCGTTTAGTACCGCCCTGACTGACTCACCTGAGTCAAATTATCTGATTCTGCAAATTAACTCATTGTTCATGAGTCCGAGGTCTAAATTAATCCCATTCATATTTGTCCTATGGCTGCTACCGTGCTCATCCACTGATTCAGCCGATTCTCAGCGGGCTCGCTGGATCCGCTCATCCGCTGATTCAGCCGATTCTCATCGACTCGCTGGATCCGCTCATCCGCTGATTCAGCCGATTCTCATCGGACTCGCGATCCGCTCATCCGCTGATTCAGCCGATTCTCAGCGGACTCTCGGATCCGCTCATCCGCTGATTCAGCCGATTCTCAGCGGACTCGCTGGATCCGCTCATCCACTGATTCAGCCGATTCTCAGCGACTCGCTGGATCCGCTCATCCACTGATTCAGCCGATTCTCAGCGGACTCGCTGGATCCGGATCATCCGCTGACTGGACTTTCTTTTTTGTTTTTCTTACCTTTGTTTGTCGTGGTTGACCGACGGTTCAACTGTCCAATCCGCAGAGGGTTTGCATAAGGCGCCAGCCTATCATCTGTATGGAGAGGTCGGACCTATCCGGAGTATGAGCGCCTTTAAGAGAGGTGTGTACATTTATTTATTAGGATCATGTTTTTTTGTTTGTTTGTTTTATTAATCAATGATGAATAATAATAAAATACGCAATGAAATAATTACGCCATTAATAAATCAACTAATTGATTAACATATTCATGTATTAATTGCTTTATATCTATCTTGACTATATTGGCAAAAGTTTTGGGACACCCTCCAAATCATTGAATTCAGTGCCTGAGTTACAGGGAAAAGAACTTTGGACAATTTCATGCTCCCACCTTTGTGGGAACAGTTTGGGGTGGCCCTTCCGGTTCCAACTCTACTGCACACCAGTGCACACCGTGATAGACATGGATGAGCCAGTTTGGTGTGCAGGAACTTGAGAGTCCTGACCTGTAAACAAACAGTGTGTTTCACCATACAATCAAGGTCTCACTTGGGAATCGGCAAGCAGCCGAACACGTAAGTTAAGGACATGAAATGAGAATCACTGAATATACAAGGTGTGAATTAAAAATTCATAATTTCACACTCTGAAACACACTAATAACTGTTTTATTCTGGATTTATTCTGTGCTGAACCTGTTGGGGAACTGGTAATGTGTGTTGGGCGCTGAATGTGTGCTTTCATCTTGAGTTATTAAGACTTGGTCACAATCCTAATTAATTGGTGTGTTATCTTGAGTTTTATGTACAACTCATTTATCCTCCATGCAACGAAATCCTTATTCCCACGTGTTCTATCTACACTGGGCAGGTATGTTATACAAAATCTTCTTGTAGCGTGTTTAATGGATTTGTCGCTTTATTCCTGTGGACTTATGCGGTGCTGCCCACTAGGTGGGATGTTTTTCCTTAGCGTGCCTAACCCTAGGCGCTTCAAAACTTTGTGTTTGGAATATTAATAGAGTTCAGTAAAACGAATAGACTTGCAACAAGTGGAGATGAGCAAGGTAAGCACTATTTGGATATACACTTCACGGCCAAAACTTTTGGGACGCCCGCCTTTACGTGCACATCAACTTGAATGACATCCCATTCTTAAGCCGCACGGTCTAATATGGAGTTCTCCTTGCAGCTATGACAGCTTCAACTCTTCTAGGAAGGCTTTCCACAAGGTTTAGGAGTGTATTTATGGAATCTTTCAACATTGCTCTAGAAGCGCATTTGTGAGGTCAGGCACTGATGTTACATGAGAAGGCCTGGCTCGCAGTCTCTGCTCTAATTCATCACTCCAGAGAATACGCCTCCACTGAAAAATCTACCCAGGCATATTCATAAAAAAATCTGCTGCCATCTACCAGGACGATGAACGTGAAACCAGGGTGGACATTTCAGCAAGACGGTGATACCAAACACAAAGCCAAGAAAACTGGTTTCAGAGAAAGAAATTAGAGCTGCTAGAATGGCCCAGCCAATCACCTGATTTGAATCCAATTGAAAATCTATGGAAAGAACTAATGGTCAGAGTTCAGAGAAGAGGCCCACGGAGCCTTCAAGCTTTCAAGACTGTCTGTGTGAAAGAATGGGCCAAAATCACACCTGAGCAATGCATGCAACTACTCTCTCCATACAAGAGGCGTCTTGAAGCTGTCTTTACCGACAAAGGCTCTTGTGCTAAGTATTAAAGAAATTTCACTAAGCGCGTTCAATATCGTTTTCCTGTGTCATTTCACATTATTACACACAACTTCATTTATGGATGTCTGTGGTTTCATTTCCTCACATGTGTGGACTGCATGGGTTCTTACCAACATCTGGTGAACATTTCATGTCAATTGCACCTTTAGAACTATATTTACTGAGACAAACATCGACGTGTTCAATACTTAGTTTACCCGCCTAATAGCTTCTGTAATTGCAGCAGTTGGTGGCACGTTGAAATGTGGACAAAAACAGAAACAGCAGCAATTGAGTTAAATGTTCAGAAACGGCATGTAAACACTTATAAAGTGGCTGGTGCTATAGACATGGATGAATATTGAATTGAACTGAGTGTTTAAGATCCAGTTTAGAACAGTTCAGTTCACACAGGTGTGCGTGTGTGTGTGTGTGTGTGTGTGTGTGTGTTCGGTACAGTTCAGTTCTGGGTGTTGACGAGTCTGATGGCTTGAAGGAAGAAACTGTTACACAGTCATTTATGAGGCCAGAATGTTTGGGTCCCTCTTTAACTGTTAGCAGTAGGCTCTTTTTTCTTTTCTTCTCAAACATGACGTGTAAAGTTGTATGCCATGTGTAGGATTATAGTTTCTAAGGTTTATGAGGTACTGTGAGGAAGACATGCTGTAACAGGCGTTTACTAAAGTACTAGATAAAAATGACCAAATAATTTGATTGTTATATTCAAGATTGAACAGTTTATTGTCATATGGACAGCAAACAGTGTGTTCCACCGTACAATGGAGTTCTTACTCTGTGAATCGTCAAGCAGCCATAAAAAAAAAAAGAAATAGTGTAATAGACAAGGTGTGAATTAGAAATGTACAATTACACAATCTGAAACACACAATGGGAAGACAAATAACTGTAGTGAGTGTAGAAAGACAGTGCTGAGGGTGACCATTGTCTTTCCTGAGGATTCTTCTTAATGCTGATTATTAAAATAGATAATAATAAAACCTTGCATAAGTGACATGGAGAAGAAGATTAAGATAAAGTGTAAGAAAATTGGGGTTTATCTCTCTTTCCCCCCCATGCCAAGCTATTTACTAGACAAACGGCCAGGCATGGGTGCTTGGTCAGGTGTGGCACTCGCCCAGTGCAGCATTACAGGAGAGGCCACTTGGCGATACCTGACCAAACACAATAACCCAATAAATCATGAACGCTATTTATGCTACGCAGAACAGAGCGACAACACGATCACGGTAGGTTTAAAAAAAATAATGATTATAATCTTCCCATCTTTTAAACATTTATACACAGACTGCTAGACATGGCGAGGACTAGTATTTCGTTATTTTCTAAAGGAACGAATTGGAAATGGCATTTTTGAACGTATTTGTATCTTGGAGTATTCCACTGTGGGCGTGTCCCACTGCACCTACGGCTCTTTTAGTACAAGGGCTTGTTGATTGCGCTCTTCTCAGCTTTCTGTGTTCAGCAATGCGCTTTGTACATTTTAGCCGTCATTGACAGTGTGAGCTTGCATGCATGGCGATTCCCATTGTCCAAGCAAACGGTTTCTTATCGTCTCCTGTGTAATGAGTAGGGAGTATCCATCGACTTCTGGGGCTTTTGCTTTGAAAGGAGCCGCGTGCGCCTTACTTTAGCTAGTGTAGAGAATTGTTACGTGCACCTACTGATTTTCCTTCATGTCGGTGAGTTTAAAGCAATTTTACTCGCACCCACAGGCTAGGGGTCAGTTCCTCACGTGTTACGCTGCTCCAAGTGTTCTGGCTGCTCAGAGGCCAGCTTTGACCTAGGGCCTGTGGCTCGGCAGTAAAGCTAAGATTATTTCTGGATTTACTGACTTATTTCCACGGAACTCTTGTAATCCGGTCCTTAATGCTGGCGCCAAGCGCATATTTAGTGTTTCCAACTTGTCCGGACTTGGTCAGCGGCGTTGTTATTTATGGACAAGCGCCGTTCTTCCTTCCGGGTTGTTTCAGTCGAGTTGAGTGACGGTTGAATTGTCCAATCCGCAGAGGGATTGCGCACGGCACCCCAGCCTATCAGCTGTAAGTGGGGGCGGAACCTGCCGTATCCTAGTGGTTAGCGCTTTCGTTTCTGGAGCCCAGGCCCGTAGAGACGTCGGTTCGAAGCCCGTGCGGACCTCAGGCAGAGTGTAGGCCACGTGCTTCTTGTTCAGAGTAGAGGAAAAGCGGGTGATAGGTGTGCTAAGAGCTAAAATCTCCATGAACAAACGGCATGTTTTATGCGCTAATCACGTTAGCTCGTAGCTTGTAGCTGTGGCTAATATGGTAAGGTGAAATGACAGCATACTTGATATTGTTGTCTAGATACTTTTCATAAAAACCAGTCGGGGGTTTGTGAGAATGGTGTCTAATGTTTACATGCTTTGGTGTCTTTTTGTATCATTGCAAATGAATAAATGGCATGTTTTATGTGCTAATCGCGTTAGCGCTGGTAGCTAATGCTAATCGCTAGCTTGGTCTGTGCCATTACTAAGCCTGGGATTGGCACAAATAAGTGATGTGGAGATAGAAATGGTTTTGATATAAATCCTGTTATTTCCTGGTTAAAAGCCTATTCTGGTTAATAGGACACAATTACTGTGTAAAAAAAAAAAAAAAAATTGTAGAAATTCATAGTAATGTTCTAGTTAAAGATGTTGAAAAGGTTAAAAGTGCATGTTAAATAATTCATTTCAGCAACTTGAATGTGGTTATGGTAAGAGTTCATGTTACCCGAGTCATGTTTCTATGTCAAAAAGCCCATTGTACTTTGTTTGATCTCATCAAGAAGATGACAAAGACCTTCTCTCTGCGTGGAAATGACGTAATCCTCGAGAAACCACCTGCGATGGACTTCATTTGAGCTTTCCCAGGTATGGGGAACATTTGAAGTCGTGTTCTCCAGTGTAAGGTGTTTGTGGCAGAGTTTTAAATCTATCTCTCTCTTTCTCTCTTTCTCTCTTTCAGATGGAGGAGGAGGAATTTCCTCCTCGTCATCCTGCACTTTGCCCGAAGAGAAGCTGTGATCAGAGGCCTCATTTTCTACCTTGGTGAGCAGACAGAGGAGTTGATCAAGGACTAGCAGGTACAGAATACACCCCTGACGTTGCTCTAAGTCGGTGCCCTGCCTGTACAAGACAAGGTAGTGCAATCTAAGACAGCTGATGGCTTAGTGGTATGGTGTTTCTACATGAGCTTTCATCAAATTGAAGGCACGCTTCAAAACTTCAAGTCATGAGTACAGATAAGCCATTATAGTGTTTGGAAAATGAATAGAGTACAGTAGAACCAATAGACTTGCAACAAATGCAGATGAGCAAAGTAAGCACTATTTGTACATACACTTTATGACTTTAAATGTTTTGGGACACTACTCTGAAGGCCACACAACGTTTGGAGGTCTGTAGCCATTGACTCTGCAGAAAGTCGGCGCCTTCTGCGCACCGTGCTCCTCAGCGTGATCTGTGATCTGTGATTTTACGTGGACTACCGCTCCGTGGGCCGAGTTGCTCTTGTTCCCAATTGCTTCCACTTTCCATTTTAGTCCTGCTTGATCTTAGTGCTGCATTCCACACTACAGATCATAACATTCTCGTAGATGGCTTACAAAGTCACACAGGTATGCAGGGACAGGCATTAAAATGGTTGAGATCCTACCGGTCTGATCCATACCATTTTGTAGATTTACATGGAGAACTGTCCAGTGTAGTGCCAGTGAACTACGGGGTCCCACAAGGGTCAGTTTTAGGACCTCTGCTTTTCTCACTTTACATGCTTTCCCCTGGGTAACATCATTAGATGGCATGGGACTACTTTCCATTGTTATGCTGACCATACCCAGTTATATATCTCATCAAAACCAGATGAAATATCTCATTTCAGTCCAGATTAACCGAGTGTGTTAAAGATATGAAAGATCGGATGACTACTGATCATTTTCTATTACTAAATTCTGATAAGACAGACATATTACTTATTGGTCCACAAACCAGCGCACACAAGCTCTCACAATTCAGCTCATATTATGAACAGCAGCTACGCTAATTACTTCCCACTTGTTTCCCTTCTTCTACCCATCCAGAGGCATCCGGAGATCGTGCCAGCTCCAGTGGCATCCAGAGATGGACCAGCTCCAGCCGGGTTCGGCTTTGTGACGACTGGGGTATTCAAAGCCACGCCGCCAACCCTATGTGGACCACAACAATCTCTTTATTAATTTTCCACAACACTGTGCACATGCTGTATCTGCCTCACACGATTGACTATACATGAATGCAGAAAGGACAGTGTTCATATCACACGCTCCTGTGTCACCCAAATGAGGATGGGTTCCCTTTTGAGTCTGGTTCCCCTCAAGGTTTCTTCCTCATACCATCTAAGGGAGTTTTTCCTTGCCACAGTCGCCTCAGGTCACTTGGGGTAACATCTAGGACTGTTTGTATGTTTCTTGTTTCGTATCTAAAGCTGCTTCGAGACAATGCTCTTTGTTAAAAGCACTATACAAATAAAGTTGAATTGAAGAAGAGTCTTGATGCGCTCTGCCTTACTGAAACCTGGCTTAGACCAAATGACCACATTGGTCTGAATGAGTCTACTCCGTCAGAATATTCCTATAAGCATGAGCCCCGTCAGACTGGTGGTGGAGGTGGTGTTGCCACTACCTATGACAATTCTCTTACCGTTGCTCAGACAACAGGACCCAGGTTTAATTCCAAGTGCTTGTCCTTAATGTAGCACTCACAGACATGCATAATAAATCCCTGCTATCTCTTGCCCTGGCCACCGTGTACAGACCCCCGGGGCCCTACGGTGATTTTCTCCAAGAGTTTGCACATTTACTCTCGGACCTGTTGATTCATTTTGACAAAGTGATGATTGTAGGAGACTTTAACATTCACGTAGACCATGCTAATGATGCTTTAGGACTCTGGTTTCCGGATTTACTAAATTCCTTTGGGGTTAGACAAAACGTCACTAGACCGACTCATCGTTTTAATCATACGCTAGATTTAGTTATATCACATGGGACAGAGGTCACTGATATAGATATACTCAAGACATGATTATTAACACTTTAAATTTAATTTAATAAAATCTGCAAACATCATAAGAATAGCATAAATGTGAGGTCATACAGTACATAAAACTGATCAATAAAGCTTCTATTTATAGGAAAAACATCACCTTCCTCTCAGGGGCTTCCACCAAGATATCCGTTAGCTTGGGTATCTCTCTCGTGTGGTCACTGGTCATGAGTTGGAGTTTAAAGCGATTTTACTCTCACCCACAGGCTAGGAGTAAGTTTCTCACGTGTTACGCTGCTCCAAGTTTCATCACGACTTAGGGACCAGCTTTGACCTAGCGCCTGCGACTACCAAGTAAGGGCAAGAATTCCAAGAAATTATTTATGAATTTATTGACATATTTAGTCGCAACTATTTTTAATCCGGTCATTAATGCTGGCAGCAAGCTCATATTTAGTGTTTACAACGTGTCAGGACTTGGTCAGTGGCGTTTAGTACCGGCCCTGACTGACTCACCTGAGTCAAATTATCTGATTCTGCATATTAACTCATTGTTCATGAGTCCGAGGTCTAAATTAATCCCATTCATATTTGTCCTATGGCTGCTACCGTGCTCATCCACTGATTCAGCCGATTCTCAGCGGGCTCGCGGATCCGGCTCATCCGCTGATTCAGCCGATTCTCATCGGACTCGCGGATCCGGCTCATCCGCTGATTCAGCCGATTCTCATCGGACTCGCGGATCCGGCTCATCCGCTGATTCAGCCGATTCTCAGCGGACTCGCGGATCCGGCTCATCCGCTGATTCAGCCGATTCTCATCGGACTCTCGGTTCCGGCTCATCCACTGATTCAGCCGATTCTCAGCGGACTCGCGGATCCGGATCATCCGCTGACTGGACTTTCTTTTTTTGTTTTTCTTACCTTTGTTTGTCGTGTTGACCGACGGTTCAACTGTCCAATCCGCAGAGGGTTTGCATAAGGCGCTAGCCTATCATCTGTATGGAGAGGTCGGACCTATCCGGAGTATGAGCGCCTTAAGAGAGGTGTGTACATTTATTTATTAGGATCATGTTTTTTTGTTTGTTTGTTTTATTAATCAATGATGAATAATAATAAAATACGCAATGAAATAATTACGCTCATTAATAAATCAACTAATTGATTAACATATTCATGTATTAATTGCTTTATATCTATCTTGACTATATTGGCAAAAGTTTTGGGACACCCCTCCAAATCATTGAATTCAGTGCCTGAGTTACAGGGAAAAGAACTTTGGACAATTTCATGCTCCCACCTTTGTGGGAACAGTTTGGGGGTGGCCCCTTCCGGTTCCAACTCTACTGCACACCAGTGCACACCGTATAGACATGGATGAGCCAGTTTGGTGTGCAGGAACTTGAGAGTCCTGACCTGTAAACAAACAGTGTGTTTCACCATACAATCAAGGTCTCACTCTGGGAATCGGCAAGCAGCCGAACACGTAAGTTAAGGACATGAAATGAGAATCACTGGAATATACAAGGTGTGAATTAAAAATTCATAATTTCACACTCTGAAACACACTAATAACTGTTTTATTCTGGATTTATTCTGTGCTGAACCTGTTGGGGAACTGGTAATGTGTGTTGGGCGCTGAATGTGTGCTTTCATCTTGAGTTATTAAGACTTGGTCACAATCCTAATTAATTGGTGTGTTATCTTGAGTTTTATGTACAACTCATTTATCCTCCATGCAACGAAATCCTTATTCCCACGTGTTCTATCTACACTGGGCAGGTATGTTATACAAAATCTTCTTGTAGCGTGTTTAATGGATTTGTCGTTTTATTCCTGTGGACTTGCGTGTGCTGCCCACTAGGTGGGGATGTTTTCCCTTAGCGTGCCTAACCCTAGGCGCGCTTCAAAACTTTGTGTTTGGAATATTAATAGAGTTCAGTAAAACGAATAGACTTGCAACAAGTGGAGATGAGCAAGGTAAGCACTATTTGGATATACACTTCACGGCCAAAACTTTTGGGACGCCCGCCTTTACGTGCACATCAACTTGAATGACATCCCATTCTTAAGCCGCACGGTCTAATATGGAGTTCTCCTTGCAGCTATGACAGCTTCAACTCTTCTAGGAAGGCTTTCCACAAGGTTTAGGAGTGTATTTATGGAATCTTTCAACATTGCTCTAGAAGCGCATTTGTGAGGTCAGGCACTGATGTTACATGAGAAGGCCTGGCTCGCAGTCTCTGCTCTAATTCATCACTCCAGAGAATACGTCTCCACTGAAAAATCTACCCAGGCATATTCATAAAAAAATCTGCTGCCATCTACCAGGACCATGAACGTGAAACCAGGGTGGACATTTCAGCAAGACGGTGATACCAAACACAAAGCCAAGAAAACTGGTTTCAGAGAAAGAAATTAGAGCTGCTAGAATGGCCCAGCCAATCACCTGATTTGAATCCAATTGAAAATCTATGGAAAGAACTAATGGTCAGAGTTCAGAGAAGAGGCCCACGGAGCCTTCAAGCTTTCAAGACTGTCTGTGTGAAAGAATGGGCCAAAATCACACCTGAGCAATGCATGCAACTACTCTCTCCATACAAGAGGCGTCTTGAAGCTGTCTTTACCGACAAAGGCTCTTGTGCTAAGTATTAAAGAAATTTCACTAAGCGCGTTCAATATCGTTTCCCTGTGTCATTTCACATTATTACACACAACTTCATTTATGGATGTCTGTGGTTTCATTTCCTCACATGTGTGGACTGCATGGGTTCTTACCAACATCTGGTGAACATTTCATGTCAATTGCACCTTTAGAACTATATTTACTGAGACAAACATCGACGTGTTCAATACTTAGTTTACCCGCTCTAATAGCTTCTGTAATTGCAGCAGTTGGTGGCACGTTGAAATGTGGACAAAAACAGAAACAGCAGCAATTGAGTTAAATGTTCAGAAACGGCATGTAAACACTTATAAAGTGGCTGGTGCTATAGACATGGATGAATATTGAATTGAACTGAGTGTTTAAGATCCAGTTTAGAACAGTTCAGTTCACACAGGTGTGTGTGTGTGTGTGTGTGTGTGTGTGTGTGTTCGGTACAGTTCAGTTCTGGGTGTTGACGAGTCTGATGGCTTGAAGGAAGAAACTGTTACACAGTCATTTATGAAGCCAGAATGTTTGGGTCCCTCTTTAACTGTTAGCAGTAGGCTCTTTTTTCTTTTCTTCTCAAACATGACGTGTAAAGTTGTATGCCATGTGTAGGATTATAGTTTCTAAGGTTTATGAGGTACTGTGAGGAAGACATGCTGTAACAGGCGTTTACTAAAGTACTAGATAAAAATGACCAAATAATTTGATTGTTATATTCAAGATTTAACAGTTTATTGTCATATGGACAGCAAACAGTGTGTTCCACCGTACAATGGAGTTCTTACTCTGTGAATCGTCAAGCAGCCATAAAAAAAAAAAAAAGAAATAGTGTAATAGACAAGGTGTGAATTAGAAATGTACAATTACACAATCTGAAACACACAATGGGAAGACAAATAACTGTAGTGAGTGTAGAAAGACAGTGCTGAGGGTGACCATTGTCTTTCCTGAGGATTCTTCTTAATGCTGATTATTAAAATAGATAATAATAAAACCTTGCATAAGTGACATGGAGAAGAAGATTAAGATAAAGTGTAAGAAAATTGGGGTTTATCTCTCTTTCCCCCCCATGCCAAGCTATTTACTAGACAAACGGCCAGGCATGGGTGCTTGGTCAGGTGTGGCACTCGCCCAGTGCAGCATTACAGGAGAGGCCACTTGGCGATACCTGACCAAACACAATAACCCAATAAATCATGAACGCTATTTATGCTACGCAGAACAGAGCGACAACACGATCACGGTAGGTTTAAAAAAATAATGATTATAATGTTCCCATCTTTTAAACATTTATACACAGACTGCTAGACATGGCGAGGACTAGTATTTCATTATTTTCTAAAGGAACGAATTGGAAATGGCATTTTTGAACGTATTTGTATCTTGGAGTATTCCACTGTGGGCGTGTCCCACTGCACCTACGGCTCTTTTAGTACAAGGGCTTGTTGATTGCGCTCTTCTCAGCTTTCTGTGTTCAGCAATGCGCTTTGTACATTTTAGCCGTCATTGACAGTGTGAGCTTGCATGCATGGCGATTCCCATTGTCCAAGCAAACGGTTTCTTATCGTCTCCTGTGTAATGAGTAGGGAGTATCCATCGACTTCTGGGGCTTTTGCTTTGAAAGGAGCCGTGTGCGCCTTACTTTAGCTAGTGTAGAGAATTGTTACGTGCACCTACTGATTTTCCTTCATGTCGGTGAGTTTAAAGCAATTTTACTCGCACCCACAGGCTAGGGGTCAGTTCCTCACGTGTTACGCTGCTCCAAGTGTTCTGGCTGCTCAGAGGCCAGCTTTGACCTAGGGCCTGTGGCTCGGCAGTAAAGCTAAGATTATTTCTGGATTTACTGACTTATTTCCACGGAACTCTTGTAATCCGGTCCTTAATGCTGGCGCCAAGCGCATATTTAGTGTTTCCAACTTGTCCGGACTTGGTCAGCGGCGTTGTTATTTATGGACAAGCGCCGTTCTTCCTTCCGGGTTGTTTCAGTCGAGTTGAGTGACGGTAGAATTGTCCAATCCGCAGAGGGATTGCGCACGGCACCCCAGCCTATCAGCTGTAAGTGGGGGCGGAACCTGCCGTATCCTAGTGGTTAGCGCTTTCGTTTCTGGAGCCCAGGCCCGTAGAGACGTCGGTTCGAAGCCCGTGCGGACCTCAGGCAGAGTGTAGGCCACGTGCTTCTTGTTCAGAGTAGAGGAAAAGCGGGTGATAGGTGTGCTAAGAGCTAAAATCTCCATGAACAAACGGCATGTTTTATGCGCTAATCACGTTAGCTCGTAGCTTGTAGCTGTGGCTAATATGGTAAGGTGAAATGACAGCATACTTGATATTGTTGTCTAGATACTTTTCATAAAAACCAGTCGGGGGTTTGTGAGAATGGTGTCTAATGTTTACATGCTTTGGTGTCTTTTTGTATCATTGCAAATGAATAAATGGCATGTTTTATGTGCTAATCGCGTTAGCGCTGGTAGCTAATGCTAATCGCTAGCTTGGTCTGTGCCATTACTAAGCCTGGGATTGGCACAAATAAGTGATGTGGAGATAGAAATGGTTTTGATATAAATCCTGTTATTTCCTGGTTAAAAGCCTATTCTGGTTAATAGGACACAATTACTGTGTAAAAAAAAAAAAAAAAATTGTAGAAATTCATAGTAATGTTCTAGTTAAAGATGTTGAAACGGTTAAAAGTGCATGTTAAATAATTCATTTCAGCAACTTGAATGTGGTTATGGTAAGAGTTCATGTTACCCGAGTCATGTTTCTATGTCAAAAAGCCCATTGTACTTTGTTTGATCTCATCAAGAAGATGACAAAGACCTTCTCTCTGCGTGGAAATGACGTAATCCTCGAGAAACCACCTGCGATGGACTTCATTTGAGCTTTCCCAGGTATGGGGAACATTTGAAGTCGTGTTCTCCAGTGTAAGGTGTTTGTGGCAGAGTTTTAAATCTATCTCTCTCTTTCTCTCTTTCTCTCTTTCAGATGGAGGAGGAGGAATTTCCTCCTCGTCATCCTGCACTTTGCCCGAAGAGAAGCTGTGATCAGAGGCCTCATTTTCTACCTTGGTGAGCAGACAGAGGAGTTGATCAAGGACTAGCAGGTACAGAATACACCCCTGACGTTGCTCTAAGTCGGTGCCCTGCCTGTACAAGACAAGGTAGTGCAATCTAAGACAGCTGATGGCTTAGTGGTATGGTGTTTCTACATGAGCTTTCATCAAATTGAAGGCACGCTTCAAAACTTCAAGTCATGAGTACAGATAAGCCATTATAGTGTTTGGAAAATGAATAGAGTACAGTAGAACCAATAGACTTGCAACAAATGCAGATGAGCAAAGTAAGCACTATTTGTACATACACTTTATGACTTTACATGCTTTCCCCTGGGTAACATCATTAGATGGCATGGGACTACTTTCCATTGTTATGCTGACCATACCCAGTTATATATCTCATCAAAACCAGATGAAATATCTCATTTCAGTCCAGATTAACCGAGTGTGTTAAAGATATGAAAGATCGGATGACTACTGATCATTTTCTATTACTAAATTCCGATAAGACAGACATATTACTTATTGGTCCACAAACCAGCGCACACAAGCTCTCACAATTCAGCTCATATTATGAACAGCAGCTACGCTAATTACTTCCCACTTGTTTCCCTTCTTCTACCCATCCAGAGGCATCCGGAGATCGTGCCAGCTCCAGTGGCATCCAGAGATGGACCAGCTCCAGCCGGGTTCGGCTTTGTGACGACTGGGGTATTCAAAGCCACGCCGCCAACCCTATGTGGACCACAACAATCTCTTTATTAATTTTCCACAACACTGTGCACATGCTGTATCTGCCTCACACGATTGACTATACATGAATGCAGAAAGGACAGTGTTCATATCACACGCTCCTGTGTCACCCAAATGAGGATGGGTTCCCTTTTGAGTCTGGTTCCCCTCAAGGTTTCTTCCTCATACCATCTAAGGGAGTTTTTCCTTGCCACAGTCGCCTCAGGTCACTTGGGGTAACATCTAGGACTGTTTGTATGTTTCTTGTTTCGTATCTAAAGCTGCTTCGAGACAATGCTCTTTGTTAAAAGCACTATACAAATAAAGTTGAATTGAAGAAGAGTCTTGATGCGCTCTACCTTACTGAAACCTGGCTTAGACCAAATGACCACATTGGTCTGAATGAGTCTACTCCGTCAGAATATCCCTATAAGCATGAGCCCCGTCAGACTGGTGGTGGAGGTGGTGTTGCCACTACCTATGACAATTCTCTTACCGTTGCTCAGACAACAGGACCCAGGTTTAATTCCAAGTGCTTGTCCTTAATGTAGCACTCACAGACATGCATAATAAATCCCTGCTATCTCTTGCCCTGGCCACCGTGTACAGACCCCCGGGGCCCTACGGTGATTTTCTCCAAGAGTTTGCACATTTACTCTCGGACCTGTTGATTCATTTTGACAAAGTGATGATTGTAGGAGACTTTAACATTCACGTAGACCATGCTAATGATGCTTTAGGACTCTGGTTTCCGGATTTACTAAATTCCTTTGGGGTTAGACAAAACGTCACTAGACCGACTCATCGTTTTAATCATACGCTAGATTTAGTTATATCACATGGGACAGAGGTCACTGATATAGATATACTCAAGACATGATTATTAACACTTTAAATTTAATTTAATAAAATCTGCAAACATCATAAGAATAGCATAAATGTGAGGTCATACAGTACATAAAACTGATCAATAAAGCTTCTATTTATAGGAAAAACATCACCTTCCTCTCAGGGGCTTCCACCAAGATATCCGTTAGCTTGGGTATCTCTCTCGTGTGGTCACTGGTCATGAGTTGGAGTTTAAAGCGATTTTACTCTCACCCACAGGCTAGGAGTAAGTTTCTCACGTGTTACGCTGCTCCAAGTTTCATCACGACTTAGGGACCAGCTTTGACCTAGCGCCTGCGACTACCAAGTAAGGGCAAGAATTCCAAGAAATTATTTATGAATTTATTGACATATTTAGTCGCAACTATTTTTAATCCGGTCATTAATGCTGGCAGCAAGCTCATATTTAGTGTTTACAACGTGTCAGGACTTGGTCAGTGGCGTTTAGTACCGGCCCTGACTGACTCACCTGAGTCAAATTATCTGATTCTGCATATTAACTCATTGTTCATGAGTCCGAGGTCTAAATTAATCCCATTCATATTTGTCCTATGGCTGCTACCGTGCTCATCCACTGATTCAGCCGATTCTCAGCGGGCTCGCGGATCCGGCTCATCCGCTGATTCAGCCGATTCTCATCGGACTCGCGGATCCGGCTCATCCGCTGATTCAGCCGATTCTCATCGGACTCGCGGATCCGGCTCATCCGCTGATTCAGCCGATTCTCAGCGGACTCGCGGATCCGGCTCATCCACTGATTCAGCCGATTCTCAGCGGACTCGCGGATCCGGCTCATCCGCTGATTCAGCCGATTCTCAGCGGACTAGCGGATCCGGCTCATCCACTGATTCAGCCGATTCTCAGCGGACTCGCGGATCCGGATCATCCGCTGACTGGACTTTCTTTTTTTGTTTTTCTTACCTTTGTTTGTCGTGTTGACCGACGGTTCAACTGTCCAATCCGCAGAGGGTTTGCATAAGGCGCTAGCCTATCATCTGTATGGAGAGGTCGGACCTATCCGGAGTATGAGCGCCTTAAGAGAGGTGTGTACATTTATTTATTAGGATCATGTTTTTTTGTTTGTTTGTTTTATTAATCAATGATGAATAATAATAAAATACGCAATGAAATAATTACGCTCATTAATAAATCAACTAATTGATTAACATATTCATGTATTAATTGCTTTATATCTATCTTGACTATATTGGCAAAAGTTTTGGGACACCCCTCCAAATCATTGAATTCAGTGCCTGAGTTACAGGGAAAAGAACTTTGGACAATTTCATGCTCCCACCTTTGTGGGAACAGTTTGGGGGTGGCCCCTTCCGGTTCCAACTCTACTGCACACCAGTGCACACCGTATAGACATGGATGAGCCAGTTTGGTGTGCAGGAACTTGAGAGTCCTGACCTGTAAACAAACAGTGTGTTTCACCATACAATCAAGGTCTCACTCTGGGAATCGGCAAGCAGCTGAACACGTAAGTTAAGGACATGAAATGAGAATCACTGGAATATACAAGGCCTAACCCTAGGCGCGCTTCAAAACTTTGTGTTTGGAATATTAATAGAGTTCAGTAAAACGAATAGACTTGCAACAAGTGGAGATGAGCAAGGTAAGCACTATTTGGATATACACTTCACGGCCAAAACTTTTGGGACGCCCGCCTTTACGTGCACATCAACTTGAATGACATCCCATTCTTAAGCCGCACGGTCTAATATGGAGTTCTCCTTGCAGCTATAACAGCTTCAACTCTTCTAGGAAGGCTTTCCACAAGGTTTAGGAGTGTATTTATGGAATCTTTCAACATTGCTCTAGAAGCGCATTTGTGAGGTCAGGCACTGATGTTACATGAGAAGGCCTGGCTCGCAGTCTCTGCTCTAATTCATCACTCCAGAGAATACGTCTCCACTGAAAAATCTACCCAGGCATATTCATAAAAAAAATCTGCTGCCATCTACCAGGACGATGAACGTGAAACCAGGGTGGACATTTCAGCAAGACGGTGATACCAAACACAAAGCCAAGAAAACTGGTTTCAGAGAAAGAAATTAGAGCTGCTAGAATGGCCCAGCCAATCACCTGATTTGAATCCAATTGAAAATCTATGGAAAGAACTAATGGTCAGAGTTCAGAGAAGAGGCCCACGGAGCCTTCAAGCTTTCAAGACTGTCTGTGTGAAAGAATGGGCCAAAATCACACCTGAGCAATGCATGCAACCACTCTCTCCATACAAGAGGCGTCTTGAAGCTGTCTTTACCGACAAAGGCTCTTGTGCTAAGTATTAAAGAAATTTCACTAAGCGCGTTCAATATCGTTTCCCTGTGTCATTTCACATTATTACACACAACTTCATTTATGGATGTCTGTGGTTTCATTTCCTCACATGTGTGGACTGCATGGGTTCTTACCAACATCTGGTGAACATTTCATGTCAATTGCACCTTTAGAACTATATTTACTGAGACAAACATCGACGTGTTCAATACTTAGTTTACCCGCTCTAATAGCTTCTGTAATTGCAGCAGTTGGTGGCACGTTGAAATGTGGACAAAAACAGAAACAGCAGCAATTGAGTTAAATGTTCAGAAACGGCATGTAAACACTTATAAAGTGGCTGGTGCTATAGACATGGATGAATATTGAATTGAACTGAGTGTTTAAGATCCAGTTTAGAACAGTTCAGTTCACACAGGTGTGTGTGTGTGTGTGTGTGTGTGTGTGTGTGTTCGGTACAGTTCAGTTCTGGGTGTTGACGAGTCTGATGGCTTGAAGGAAGAAACTGTTACACAGTCATTTATGAAGCCAGAATGTTTGGGTCCCTCTTTAACTGTTAGCAGTAGGCTCTTTTTTCTTTTCTTCTCAAACATGACGTGTAAAGTTGTATGCCATGTGTAGGATTATAGTTTCTAAGGTTTATGAGGTACTGTGAGGAAGACATGCTGTAACAGGCGTTTACTAAAGTACTAGATAAAAATGACCAAATAATTTGATTGTTATATTCAAGATTTAACAGTTTATTGTCATATGGACAGCAAACAGTGTGTTCCACCGTACAATGGAGTTCTTACTCTGTGAATCGTCAAGCAGCCATAAAAAAAAAAAAAAGAAATAGTGTAATAGACAAGGTGTGAATTAGAAATGTACAATTACACAATCTGAAACACACAATGGGAAGACAAATAACTGTAGTGAGTGTAGAAAGACAGTGCTGAGGGTGACCATTGTCTTTCCTGAGGATTCTTCTTAATGCTGATTATTAAAATAGATAATAATAAAACCTTGCATAAGTGACATGGAGAAGAAGATTAAGATAAAGTGTAAGAAAATTGGGGTTTATCTCTCTTTCCCCCCCATGCCAAGCTATTTACTAGACAAACGGCCAGGCATGGGTGCTTGGTCAGGTGTGGCACTCGCCCAGTGCAGCATTACAGGAGAGGCCACTTGGCGATACCTGACCAAACACAATAACCCAATAAATCATGAACGCTATTTATGCTACGCAGAACAGAGCGACAACACGATCACGGTAGGTTTAAAAAAAATAATGATTATAATCTTCCCATCTTTTAAACATTTATACACAGACTGCTAGACATGGCGAGGACTAGTATTTCATTATTTTCTAAAGGAACGAATTGGAAATGGCATTTTTGAACGTATTTGTATCTTGGAGTATTCCACTGTGGGCGTGTCCCACTGCACCTACGGCTCTTTTAGTACAAGGGCTTGTTGATTGCGCTCTTCTCAGCTTTCTGTGTTCAGCAATGCGCTTTGTACATTTTAGCCGTCATTGACAGTGTGAGCTTGCATGCATGGCGATTCCCATTGTCCAAGCAAACGGTTTCTTATCGTCTCCTGTGTAATGAGTAGGGAGTATCCATCGACTTCTGGGGCTTTTGCTTTGAAAGGAGCCGTGTGCGCCTTACTTTAGCTAGTGTAGAGAATTGTTACGTGCACCTACTGATTTTCCTTCATGTCGGTGAGTTTAAAGCAATTTTACTCGCACCCACAGGCTAGGGGTCAGTTCCTCACGTGTTACGCTGCTCCAAGTGTTCTGGCTGCTCAGAGGCCAGCTTTGACCTAGGGCCTGTGGCTCGGCAGTAAAGCTAAGATTATTTCTGGATTTACTGACTTATTTCCACGGAACTCTTGTAATCCGGTCCTTAATGCTGGCGCCAAGCGCATATTTAGTGTTTCCAACTTGTCCGGACTTGGTCAGCGGCGTTGTTATTTATGGACAAGCGCCGTTCTTCCTTCCGGGTTGTTTCAGTCGAGTTGAGTGACGGTTGAATTGTCCAATCCGCAGAGGGATTGCGCACGGCACCCCAGCCTATCAGCTGTAAGTGGGGGCGGAACCTGCCGTATCCTAGTGGTTAGCGCTTTCGTTTCTGGAGCCCAGGCCCGTAGAGACGTCGGTTCGAAGCCCGTGCGGACCTCAGGCAGAGTGTAGGCCACGTGCTTCTTGTTCAGAGTAGAGGAAAAGCGGGTGATAGGTGTGCTAAGAGCTAAAATCTCCATGAACAAACGGCATGTTTTATGCGCTAATCACGTTAGCTCGTAGCTTGTAGCTGTGGCTAATATGGTAAGGTGAAATGACAGCATACTTGATATTGTTGTCTAGATACTTTTCATAAAAACCAGTCGGGGGTTTGTGAGAATGGTGTCTAATGTTTACATGCTTTGGTGTCTTTTTGTATCATTGCAAATGAATAAATGGCATGTTTTATGTGCTAATCGCGTTAGCGCTGGTAGCTAATGCTAATCGCTAGCTTGGTCTGTGCCATTACTAAGCCTGGGATTGGCACAAATAAGTGATGTGGAGATAGAAATGGTTTTGATATAAATCCTGTTATTTCCTGGTTAAAAGCCTATTCTGGTTAATAGGACACAATTACTGTGTAAAAAAAAAAAAAAAAATTGTAGAAATTCATAGTAATGTTCTAGTTAAAGATGTTGAAACGGTTAAAAGTGCATGTTAAATAATTCATTTCAGCAACTTGAATGTGGTTATGGTAAGAGTTCATGTTACCCGAGTCATGTTTCTATGTCAAAAAGCCCATTGTACTTTGTTTGATCTCATCAAGAAGATGACAAAGACCTTCTCTCTGCGTGGAAATGACGTAATCCTCGAGAAACCACCTGTGATGGACTTCATTTGAGCTTTCCCAGGTATGGGGAACATTTGAAGTCGTGTTCTCCAATGTAAGGTGTTTGTGGCAGAGTTTTAAATCTATCTCTCTCTTTCTCTCTTTCAGATGGAGGAGGAGGAATTTCCTCCTCGTCATCCTGCACTTTGCCCGAAGAGAAGCTGTGATCAGAGGCCTCATTTTCTACCTTGGTGAGCAGACAGAGGAGTTGATCAAGGACTAGCAGGTACAGAATACACCCCTGACGTTGCTCTAAGTCGGTGCCCTGCCTGTACAAGACAAGGTAGTGCAATCTAAGACAGCTGATGGCTTAGTGGTATGGTGTTTCTACATGAGCTTTCATCAAATTGAAGGCACGCTTCAAAACTTCAAGTCATAAGTACAGATAAGCCATTATAGTGTTTGGAAAATGAATAGAGTACAGTAGAACCAATAGACTTGCAACAAATGCAGATGAGCAAAGTAAGCACTATTTGTACATACACTTTATGACTTTAAATGTTTTGGGACACTACTCTGAAGGCCACACAACGTTTGGAGGTCTGTAGCCATTGACTCTGCAGAAAGTCGGCGCCTTCTGCGCACCGTGCTCCTCAGCGTGATCTGTGATCTGTGATTTTACGTGGACTACCGCTCCGTGGGCCGAGTTGCTCTTGTTCCCAATTGCTTCCACTTTCCATTTTAGTCCTGCTTGATCTTAGTGCTGCATTCCACACTACAGATCATAACATTCTCGTAGATGGCTTACAAAGTCACACAGGTATGCAGGGACAGGCATTAAAATGGTTGAGATCCTACCGGTCTGATCCATACCATTTTGTAGATTTACATGGAGAACTGTCCAGTGTAGTGCCAGTGAACTACGGGGTCCCACAAGGGTCAGTTTTAGGACCTCTGCTTTTCTCACTTTACATGCTTTCCCCTGGGTAACATCATTAGATGGCATGGGACTACTTTCCATTGTTATGCTGACCATACCCAGTTATATATCTCATCAAAACCAGATGAAATATCTCATTTCAGTCCAGATTAACCGAGTGTGTTAAAGATATGAAAGATCGGATGACTACTGATCATTTTCTATTACTAAATTCTGATAAGACAGACATATTACTTATTGGTCCACAAACCAGCGCACACAAGCTCTCACAATTCAGCTCATATTATGAACAGCAGCTACGCTAATTACTTCCCACTTGTTTCCCTTCTTCTACCCATCCAGAGGCATCCGGAGATCGTGCCAGCTCCAGTGGCATCCAGAGATGGACCAGCTCCAGCCGGGTTCGGCTTTGTGACGACTGGGGTATTCAAAGCCACGCCGCCAACCCTATGTGGACCACAACAATCTCTTTATTAATTTTCCACAACACTGTGCACATGCTGTATCTGCCTCACACGATTGACTATACATGAATGCAGAAAGGACAGTGTTCATATCACACGCTCCTGTGTCACCCAAATGAGGATGGGTTCCCTTTTGAGTCTGGTTCCCCTCAAGGTTTCTTCCTCATACCATCTAAGGGAGTTTTTCCTTGCCACAGTCGCCTCAGGTCACTTGGGGTAACATCTAGGACTGTTTGTATGTTTCTTGTTTCGTATCTAAAGCTGCTTCGAGACAATGCTCTTTGTTAAAAGCACTATACAAATAAAGTTGAATTGAAGAAGAGTCTTGATGCGCTCTACCTTACTGAAACCTGGCTTAGACCAAATGACCACATTGGTCTGAATGAGTCTACTCCGTCAGAATATTCCTATAAGCATGAGCCCCGTCAGACTGGTGGTGGAGGTGGTGTTGCCACTACCTATGACAATTCTCTTACCGTTGCTCAGACAACAGGACCCAGGTTTAATTCCAAGTGCTTGTCCTTAATGTAGCACTCACAGACATGCATAATAAATCCCTGCTATCTCTTGCCCTGGCCACCGTGTACAGACCCCCGGGGCCCTACGGTGATTTTCTCCAAGAGTTTGCACATTTACTCTCGGACCTGTTGATTCATTTTGACAAAGTGATGATTGTAGGAGACTTTAACATTCACGTAGACCATGCTAATGATGCTTTAGGACTCTGGTTTCCGGATTTACTAAATTCCTTTGGGGTTAGACAAAACGTCACTAGACCGACTCATCGTTTTAATCATACGCTAGATTTAGTTATATCACATGGGACAGAGGTCACTGATATAGATATACTCAAGACATGATTATTAACACTTTAAATTTAATTTAATAAAATCTGCAAACATCATAAGAATAGCATAAATGTGAGGTCATACAGTACATAAAACTGATCAATAAAGCTTCTATTTATAGGAAAAACATCACCTTCCTCTCAGGGGCTTCCACCAAGATATCCGTTAGCTTGGGTATCTCTCTCGTGTGGTCACTGGTCATGAGTTGGAGTTTAAAGCGATTTTACTCTCACCCACAGGCTAGGAGTAAGTTTCTCACGTGTTACGCTGCTCCAAGTTTCATCACGACTTAGGGACCAGCTTTGACCTAGCGCCTGCGACTACCAAGTAAGGGCAAGAATTCCAAGAAATTATTTATGAATTTATTGACATATTTAGTCGCAACTATTTTTAATCCGGTCATTAATGCTGGCAGCAAGCTCATATTTAGTGTTTACAACGTGTCAGGACTTGGTCAGTGGCGTTTAGTACCGGCCCTGACTGACTCACCTGAGTCAAATTATCTGATTCTGCATATTAACTCATTGTTCATGAGTCCGAGGTCTAAATTAATCCCATTCATATTTGTCCTATGGCTGCTACCGTGCTCATCCACTGATTCAGCCGATTCTCAGCGGACTCGCGGATCCGGATCATCCGCTGACTGGACTTTCTTTTTTTGTTTTTCTTACCTTTGTTTGTCGTGTTGACCGACGGTTCAACTGTCCAATCCGCAGAGGGTTTGCATAAGGCGCTAGCCTATCATCTGTATGGAGAGGTCGGACCTATCCGGAGTATGAGCGCCTTAAGAGAGGTGTGTACATTTATTTATTAGGATCATGTTTTTTTGTTTGTTTGTTTTATTAATCAATGATGAATAATAATAAAATACGCAATGAAATAATTACGCTCATTAATAAATCAACTAATTGATTAACATATTCATGTATTAATTGCTTTATATCTATCTTGACTATATTGGCAAAAGTTTTGGGACACCCCTCCAAATCATTGAATTCAGTGCCTGAGTTACAGGGAAAAGAACTTTGGACAATTTCATGCTCCCACCTTTGTGGGAACAGTTTGGGGGTGGCCCCTTCTGGTTCCAACTCTACTGCACACCAGTGCACACCGTATAGACATGGATGAGCCAGTTTGGTGTGCAGGAACTTGAGAGTCCTGACCTGTAAACAAACAGTGTGTTTCACCATACAATCAAGGTCTCACTCTGGGAATCGGCAAGCAGCCGAACACGTAAGTTAAGGACATGAAATGAGAATCACTGGAATATACAAGGTGTGAATTAAAAATTCATAATTTCACACTCTGAAACACACTAATAACTGTTTTATTCTGGATTTATTCTGTGCTGAACCTGTTGGGGAACTGGTAATGTGTGTTGGGCGCTGAATGTGTGCTTTCATCTTGAGTTATTAAGACTTGGTCACAATCCTAATTAATTGGTGTGTTATCTTGAGTTTTATGTACAACTCATTTATCCTCCATGCAACGAAATCCTTATTCCCACGTGTTCTATCTACACTGGGCAGGTATGTTATACAAAATCTTCTTGTAACGTGTTTAATGGATTTGTCGTTTTATTCCTGTGGACTTGCGTGTGCTCCCCACTAGGTGGGGATGTTTTCCCTTAGCGTGCCTAACCCTAGGCGCGCTTCAAAACTTTGTGTTTGGAATATTAATAGAGTTCAGTAAAACGAATAGACTTGCAACAAGTGGAGATGAGCAAGGTAAGCACTATTTGGATATACACTTTACGGCCAAAACTTTTGGGACGCCCGCCTTTACGTGCACATCAACTTGAATGACATCCCATTCTTAAGCCGCACGGTCTAATATGGAGTTCTCCTTGCAGCTATGACAGCTTCAACTCTTCTAGGAAGGCTTTCCACAAGGTTTAGGAGTGTATTTATGGAATCTTTCAACATTGCTCTAGAAGCGCATTTGTGAGGTCAGGCACTGATGTTACATGAGAAGGCCTGGCTCGCAGTCTCTGCTCTAATTCATCACTCCAGAGAATACGTCTCCACTGAAAAATCTACCCAGGCATATTCATTAAAAAAAATCTGCTGCCATCTACCAGGACGATGAACGTGAAACCAGGGTGGACATTTCAGCAAGACGGTGATCCCAAACACAAAGCCAAGAAAACTGGTTTCAGAGAAAGAAATTAGAGCTGCTAGAATGGCCCAGCCAATCACCTGATTTGAATCCAATTGAAAATCTATGGAAAGAACTAATGGTCAGAGTTCAGAGAAGAGGCCCACGGAGCCTTCAAGCTTTCAAGACTGTCTGTGTGAAAGAATGGGCCAAAATCACACCTGAGCAATGCATGCAACTACTCTCTCCATACAAGAGGCGTCTTGAAGCTGTCTTTACCGACAAAGGCTCTTGTGCTAAGTATTAAAGAAATTTCACTAAGCGCGTTCAATATCGTTTCCCTGTGTCATTTCACATTATTACACACAACTTCATTTATGGATGTCTGTGGTTTCATTTCCTCACATGTGTGGACTGCATGGGTTCTTACCAACATCTGGTGAACATTTCATGTCAATTGCACCTTTAGAACTATATTTACTGAGACAAACATTGACGTGTTCAATACTTAGTTTACCCGCTCTAATAGCTTCTGTAATTGCAGCAGTTGGTGGCACGTTGAAATGTGGACAAAAACAGAAACAGCAGCAATTGAGTTAAATGTTCAGAAACGGCATGTAAACACTTATAAAGTGGCTGGTGCTATAGACATGGATGAATATTGAATTGAACTGAGTGTTTAAGATCCAGTTTAGAACAGTTCAGTTCACACAGGTGTGTGTGTGTGTGTGTGTGTGTGTGTGTGTGTGTGTGTGTGTGTGTGTGTGTGTGTGTGTTCGGTACAGTTCAGTTCTGGGTGTTGACGAGTCTGATGGCTTGAAGGAAGAAACTGTTACACAGTCATTTATGAAGCCAGAATGTTTGGGTCCCTCTTTAACTGTTAGCAGTAGGCTCTTTTTTCTTTTCTTCTCAAACATGACGTGTAAAGTTGTATGCCATGTGTAGGATTATAGTTTCTAAGGTTTATGAGGTACTGTGAGGAAGACCTGCTGTAACAGGCGTTTACTAAAGTACTAGATAAAAATGACCAAATAATTTGATTGTTATATGCAAGATTTAACAGTTTATTGTTATATGGACAGCAAACAGTGTGTTCCACCGTACAATGGAGTTCTTACTCTGTGAATCGTCAAGCAGCCATAAAAAAAAAAAAAAGAAATAGTGTAATAGACAAGGTGTGAATTAGAAATGTACAATTACACAATCTGAAACACACAATGGGAAGACAAATAACTGTAGTGAGTGTAGAAAGACAGTGCTGAGGGTGACCATTGTCTTTCCTGAGGATTCTTCTTAATGCTGATTATTAAAATAGATAATAATAAAACCTTGCATAAGTGACATGGAGAAGAAGATTAAGATAAAGTGTAAGAAAATTGGGGTTTATCTCTCTTTCCCCCCCATGCCAAGCTATTTACTAGACAAACGGCCAGGCATGGGTGCTTGGTCAGGTGTGGCACTCGCCCAGTGCAGCATTACAGGAGAGGCCACTTGGCGATACCTGACCAAACACAATAACCCAATAAATCATGAACGCTATTTATGCTACGCAGAACAGAGCGACAACACGATCACGGTAGGTTTAAAAAAAATAATGATTATAATCTTCCCATCTTTTAAACATTTATACACAGACTGCTAGACATGGCGAGGACTAGTATTTCATTATTTTCTAAAGGAACGAATTGGAAATGGCATTTTTGAACGTATTTGTATCTTGGAGTATTCCACTGTGGGCGTGTCCCACTGCACCTACGGCTCTTTTAGTACAAGGGCTTGTTGATTGCGCTCTTCTCAGCTTTCTGTGTTCAGCAATGCGCTTTGTACATTTTAGCCGTCATTGACAGTGTGAGCTTGCATGCATGGCGATTCCCATTGTCCAAGCAAACGGTTTCTTATCGTCTCCTGTGTAATGAGTAGGGAGTATCCATCGACTTCTGGGGCTTTTGCTTTGAAAGGAGCCGTGTGCGCCTTACTTTAGCTAGTGTAGAGAATTGTTACGTGCACCTACTGATTTTCCTTCATGTCGGTGAGTTTAAAGCAATTTTACTCGCACCCACAGGCTAGGGGTCAGTTCCTCACGTGTTACGCTGCTCCAAGTGTTCTGGCTGCTCAGAGGCCAGCTTTGACCTAGGGCCTGTGGCTCGGCAGTAAAGCTAAGATTATTTCTGGATTTACTGACTTATTTCCACGGAACTCTTGTAATCCGGTCCTTAATGCTGGCGCCAAGCGCATATTTAGTGTTTCCAACTTGTCCGGACTTGGTCAGCGGCGTTGTTATTTACGGACAAGCGCCGTTCTTCCTTCCGGGTTGTTTCAGTCGAGTTGAGTGACGGTTGAATTGTCCAATCCGCAGAGGGATTGCGCACGGCACCCCAGCCTATCAGCTGTAAGTGGGGGCGGAACCTGCCGTATCCTAGTGGTTAGCGCTTTCGTTTCTGGAGCCCAGGCCCGTAGAGACGTCGGTTCGAAGCCCGTGCGGACCTCAGGCAGAGTGTAGGCCACGTGCTTCTTGTTCAGAGTAGAGGAAAAGCGGGTGATAGGTGTGCTAAGAGCTAAAATCTCCATGAACAAACGGCATGTTTTATGCGCTAATCACGTTAGCTCGTAGCTTGTAGCTGTGGCTAATATGGTAAGGTGAAATGACAACATACTTGATATTGTTGTCTAGATACTTTTCATAAAAACCAGTCGGGGGTTTGTGAGAATGGTGTCTAATGTTTACATGCTTTGGTGTCTTTTTGTATCATTGCAAATGAATAAATGGCATGTTTTATGTGCTAATCGCGTTAGCGCTGGTAGCTAATGCTAATCGCTAGCTTGGTCTGTGCCATTACTAAGCCTGGGATTGGCACAAATAAGTGATGTGGAGATAGAAATGGTTTTGATATAAATCCTGTTATTTCCTGGTTAAAAGCCTATTCTGGTTAATAGGACACAATTACTGTGTAAAAAAAAAAAAAAAAAATTGTAGAAATTCATAGTAATGTTCTAGTTAAAGATGTTGAAACGGTTAAAAGTGCATGTTAAATAATTCATTTCAGCAACTTGAATGTGGTTATGGTAAGAGTTCATGTTACCCGAGTCATGTTTCTATGTCAAAAAGCCCATTGTACTTTGTTTGATCTCATCAAGAAGATGACAAAGACCTTCTCTCTGCGTGGAAATGACGTAATCCTCGAGAAACCACCTGTGATGGACTTCATTTGAGCTTTCCCAGGTATGGGGAACATTTGAAGTCGTGTTCTCCAATGTAAGGTGTTTGTGGCAGAGTTTTAAATCTATCTCTCTCTTTCTCTCTTTCAGATGGAGGAGGAGGAATTTCCTCCTCGTCATCCTGCACTTTGCCCGAAGAGAAGCTGTGATCAGAGGCCTCATTTTCTACCTTGGTGAGCAGACAGAGGAGTTGATCAAGGACTAGCAGGTACAGAATACACCCCTGACGTTGCTCTAAGTCGGTGCCCTGCCTGTACAAGACAAGGTAGTGCAATCTAAGACAGCTGATGGCTTAGTGGTATGGTGTTTCTACATGAGCTTTCATCAAATTGAAGGCACGCTTCAAAACTTCAAGTCATAAGTACAGATAAGCCATTATAGTGTTTGGAAAATGAATAGAGTACAGTAGAACCAATAGACTTGCAACAAATGCAGATGAGCAAAGTAAGCACTATTTGTACATACACTTTATGACTTTAAATGTTTTGGGACACTACTCTGAAGGCCACACAACGTTTGGAGGTCTGTAGCCATTGACTCTGCAGAAAGTCGGCGCCTTCTGCGCACCGTGCTCCTCAGCGTGATCTGTGATCTGTGATTTTACGTGGACTACCGCTCCGTGGGCCGAGTTGCTCTTGTTCCCAATTGCTTCCACTTTCCATTTTAGTCCTGCTTGATCTTAGTGCTGCATTCCACACTACAGATCATAACATTCTCGTAGATGGCTTACAAAGTCACACAGGTATGCAGGGACAGGCATTAAAATGGTTGAGATCCTACCGGTCTGATCCATACCATTTTGTAGATTTACATGGAGAACTGTCCAGTGTAGTGCCAGTGAACTACGGGGTCCCACAAGGGTCAGTTTTAGGACCTCTGCTTTTCTCACTTTACATGCTTTCCCCTGGGTAACATCATTAGATGGCATGGGACTACTTTCCATTGTTATGCTGACCATACCCAGTTATATATCTCATCAAAACCAGATGAAATATCTCATTTCAGTCCAGATTAACCGAGTGTGTTAAAGATATGAAAGATCGGATGACTACTGATCATTTTCTATTACTAAATTCCGATAAGACAGACATATTACTTATTGGTCCACAAACCAGCGCACACAAGCTCTCACAATTCAGCTCATATTATGAACAGCAGCTACGCTAATTACTTCCCACTTGTTTCCCTTCTTCTACCCATCCAGAGGCATCCGGAGATCGTGCCAGCTCCAGTGGCATCCAGAGATGGACCAGCTCCAGCCGGGTTCGGCTTTGTGACGACTGGGGTATTCAAAGCCACGCCGCCAACCCTATGTGGACCACAACAATCTCTTTATTAATTTTCCACAACACTGTGCACATGCTGTATCTGCCTCACACGATTGACTATACATGAATGCAGAAAGGACAGTGTTCATATCACACGCTCCTGTGTCACCCAAATGAGGATGGGTTCCCTTTTGAGTCTGGTTCCCCTCAAGGTTTCTTCCTCATACCATCTAAGGGAGTTTTTCCTTGCCACAGTCGCCTCAGGTCACTTGGGGTAACATCTAGGACTGTTTGTATGTTTCTTGTTTCGTATCTAAAGCTGCTTCGAGACAATGCTCTTTGTTAAAAGCACTATACAAATAAAGTTGAATTGAAGAAGAGTCTTGATGCGCTCTACCTTACTGAAACCTGGCTTAGACCAAATGACCACATTGGTCTGAATGAGTCTACTCCGTCAGAATATTCCTATAAGCATGAGCCCCGTCAGACTGGTGGTGGAGGTGGTGTTGCCACTACCTATGACAATTCTCTTACCGTTGCTCAGACAACAGGACCCAGGTTTAATTCCAAGTGCTTGTCCTTAATGTAGCACTCACAGACATGCATAATAAATCCCTGCTATCTCTTGCCCTGGCCACCGTGTACAGACCCCCGGGGCCCTACGGTGATTTTCTTCAAGAGTTTGCACATTTACTCTCGGACCTGTTGATTCATTTTGACAAAGTGATGATTGTAGGAGACTTTAACATTCATGTAGACCATGCTAATGATGCTTTAGGACTCTGGTTTCCGGATTTACTAAATTCCTTTGGGGTTAGACAAAACGTCACTAGACCGACTCATCGTTTTAATCATACGCTAGATTTAGTTATATCACATGGGACAGAGGTCACTGATATAGATATACTCAAGACATGATTATTAACACTTTAAATTTAATTGAATAAAATCTGCAAACATCATAAGAATAGCATAAATGTGAGGTCATACAGTACATAAAACTGATCAATAAAGCTTCTATTTATAGGAAAAACATCACCTTCCTCTCAGGGGCTTCCACCAAGATATCCGTTAGCTTGGGTATCTCTCTCGTGTGGTCACTGGTCATGAGTTGGAGTTTAAAGCGATTTTACTCTCACCCACAGGCTAGGAGTAAGTTTCTCACGTGTTACGCTGCTCCAAGTTTCATCACGACTTAGGGACCAGCTTTGACCTAGCGCCTGCGACTACCAAGTAAGGGCAAGAATTCCAAGAAATTATTTATGAATTTATTGACATATTTAGTCGCAACTATTTTTAATCCGGTCATTAATGCTGGCAGCAAGCTCATATTTAGTGTTTACAACGTGTCAGGACTTGGTCAGTGGCGTTTAGTACCGGCCCTGACTGACTCACCTGAGTCAAATTATCTGATTCTGCATATTAACTCATTGTTCATGAGTCCGAGGTCTAAATTAATCCCATTCATATTTGTCCTATGGCTGCTACCGTGCTCATCCACTGATTCAGCCGATTCTCAGCGGGCTCTCGGATCCGGCTCATCCGCTGATTCAGCCGATTCTCATCGGACTCGCGGATCCGGATCATCCGCTGACTGGACTTTCTTTTTTTGTTTTTCTTACCTTTGTTTGTCGTGTTGACTGACGGTTCAACTGTCCAATCCGCAGAGGGTTTGCATAAGGCGCTAGCCTATCATCTGTATGGAGAGGTCGGACCTATCCGGAGTATGAGCGCCTTAAGAGAGGTGTGTACATTTATTTATTAGGATCATGTTTTTTTGTTTGTTTGTTTTATTAATCAATGATGAATAATAATAAAATACGCAATGAAATAATTACGCTCATTAATAAATCAACTAATTGATTAACATATTCATGTATTAATTGCTTTATATCTATCTTGACTATATTGGCAAAAGTTTTGGGACACCCCTCCAAATCATTGAATTCAGTGCCTGAGTTACAGGGAAAAGAACTTTGGACAATTTCATGCTCCCACCTTTGTGGGAACAGTTTGGGGGTGGCCCCTTCCGGTTCCAACTCTACTGCACACCAGTGCACACCGTATAGACATGGATGAGCCAGTTTGGTGTGCAGGAACTTGAGAGTCCTGACCTGTAAACAAACAGTGTGTTTCACCATACAATCAAGGTCTCACTCTGGGAATCGGCAAGCAGCCGAACACGTAAGTTAAGGACATGAAATGAGAATCACTGGAATATACAAGGTGTGAATTAAAAATTCATAATTTCACACTCTGAAACACACTAATAACTGTTTTATTCTGGATTTATTCTGTGCTGAACCTGTTGGGGAACTGGTAATGTGTGTTGGGCGCTGAATGTGTGCTTTCATCTTGAGTTATTAAGACTTGGTCACAATCCTAATTAATTGGTGTGTTATCTTGAGTTTTATGTACAACTCATTTATCCTCCATGCAACGAAATCCTTATTCCCACGTGTTCTATCTACACTGGGCAGGTATGTTATACAAAATCTTCTTGTAGCGTGTTTAATGGATTTGTCGTTTTATTCCTGTGGACTTGCGTGTGCTCCCCACTAGGTGGGGATGTTTTCCCTTAGCGTGCCTAACCCTAGGCGCGCTTCAAAACTTTGTGTTTGGAATATTAATAGAGTTCAGTAAAACGAATAGACTTGCAACAAGTGGAGATGAGCAAGGTAAGCACTATTTGGATATACACTTTACGGCCAAAACTTTTGGGACGCCCGCCTTTACGTGCACATCAACTTGAATGACATCCCATTCTTAAGCCGCACGGTCTAATATGGAGTTCTCCTTGCAGCTATGACAGCTTCAACTCTTCTAGGAAGGCTTTCCACAAGGTTTAGGAGTGTATTTATGGAATCTTTCAACATTGCTCTAGAAGCGCATTTGTGAGGTCAGGCACTGATGTTACATGAGAAGGCCTGGCTCGCAGTCTCTGCTCTAATTCATCACTCCAGAGAATACGTCTCCACTGAAAAATCTACCCAGGCATATTCATTAAAAAAAATCTGCTGCCATCTACCAGGACGATGAACGTGAAACCAGGGTGGACATTTCAGCAAGACGGTGATCCCAAACACAAAGCCAAGAAAACTGGTTTCAGAGAAAGAAATTAGAGCTGCTAGAATGGCCCAGCCAATCACCTGATTTGAATCCAATTGAAAATCTATGGAAAGAACTAATGGTCAGAGTTCAGAGAAGAGGCCCACGGAGCCTTCAAGCTTTCAAGACTGTCTGTGTGAAAGAATGGGCCAAAATCACACCTGAGCAATGCATGCAACTACTCTCTCCATACAAGAGGCGTCTTGAAGCTGTCTTTACCGACAAAGGCTCTTGTGCTAAGTATTAAAGAAATTTCACTAAGCGTGTTCAATATCGTTTCCCTGTGTCATTTCACATTATTACACACAACTTCATTTATGGATGTCTGTGGTTTCATTTCCTCACATGTGTGGACTGCATGGGTTCTTACCAACATCTGGTGAACATTTCATGTCAATTGCACCTTTAGAACTATATTTACTGAGACAAACATTGACGTGTTCAATACTTAGTTTACCCGCTCTAATAGCTTCTGTAATTGCAGCAGTTGGTGGCACGTTGAAATGTGGACAAAAACAGAAACAGCAGCAATTGAGTTAAATGTTCAGAAACGGCATGTAAACACTTATGAAGTGGCTGGTGCTATAGACATGGATGAATATTGAATTGAACTGAGTGTTTAAGATCCAGTTTAGAACAGTTCAGTTCACACAGGTGTGTGTGTGTGTGTGTGTGTGTGTGTGTGTGTGTGTGTGTTCGGTACAGTTCAGTTCTGGGTGTTGACGAGGCTGATGGCTTGAAGGAAGAAACTGTTACACAGTCATTTATGAGGCCAGAATGTTTGGGTCCCTCTTTAACTGTTAGCAGTAGGCTCTTTTTTCTTTTCTTCTCAAACATGACGTGTAAAGTTGTATGCCATGTGTAGGATTATAGTTTCTAAGGTTTATGAGGTACTGTGAGGAAGACCTGCTGTAACAGGCGTTTACTAAAGTACTAGATAAAAATGACCAAATAATTTGATTGTTATATTCAAGATTTAACAGTTTATTGTTATATGGACAGCAAACAGTGTGTTCCACCGTACAATGGAGTTCTTACTCTGTGAATCGTCAAGCAGCCATAAAAAAAAAAAAAGAAATAGTGTAATAGACAAGGTGTGAATTAGAAATGTACAATTACACAATCTGAAACACACAATGGGAAGACAAATAACTGTAGTGAGTGTAGAAAGACAGTGCTGAGGGTGACCATTGTCTTTCCTGAGGATTCTTCTTAATGCTGATTATTAAAATAGATAATAATAAAACCTTGCATAAGTGACATGGAGAAGAAGATTAAGATAAAGTGTAAGAAAATTGGGGTTTATCTCTCTTTCCCCCCCATGCCAAGCTATTTACTAGACAAACGGCCAGGCATGGGTGCTTGGTCAGGTGTGGCACTCGCCCAGTGCAGCATTACAGGAGAGGCCACTTGGCGATACCTGACCAAACACAATAACCCAATAAATCATGAACGCTATTTATGCTACGCAGAACAGAGCGACAACACGATCACGGTAGGTTTAAAAAAAATAATGATTATAATCTTCCCATCTTTTAAACATTTATACACAGACTGCTAGACATGGCGAGGACTAGTATTTCATTATTTTCTAAAGGAACGAATTGGAAATGGCATTTTTGAACGTATTTGTATCTTGGAGTATTCCACTGTGGGCGTGTCCCACTGCACCTACGGCTCTTTTAGTACAAGGGCTTGTTGATTGCGCTCTTCTCAGCTTTCTGTGTTCAGCAATGCGCTTTGTACATTTTAGCCGTCATTGACAGTGTGAGCTTGCATGCATGGCGATTCCCATTGTCCAAGCAAACGGTTTCTTATCATCTCCTGTGTAATGAGTAGGGAGTATCCATCGACTTCTGGGGCTTTTGCTTTGAAAGGAGCCGTGTGCGCCTTACTTTAGCTAGTGTAGAGAATTGTTACGTGCACCTACTGATTTTCCTTCATGTCGGTGAGTTTAAAGCAATTTTACTCGCACCCACAGGCTAGGGGTCAGTTCCTCACGTGTTACGCTGCTCCAAGTGTTCTGGCTGCTCAGAGGCCAGCTTTGACCTAGGGCCTGTGGCTCGGCAGTAAAGCTAAGATTATTTCTGGATTTACTGACTTATTTCCACGGAACTCTTGTAATCCGGTCCTTAATGCTGGCGCCAAGCGCATATTTAGTGTTTCCAACTTGTCCGGACTTGGTCAGCGGCGTTGTTATTTATGGACAAGCGCCGTTCTTCCTTCCGGGTTGTTTCAGTCGAGTTGAGTGACGGTTGAATTGTCCAATCCGCAGAGGGATTGCGCACGGCACCCCAGCCTATCAGCTGTAAGTGGGGGCGGAACCTGCCGTATCCTAGTGGTTAGCGCTTTCGTTTCTGGAGCCCAGGCCCGTAGAGACGTCGGTTCAGAGTTGTTCAGAGTAGAGGAAAAGCGGGTGATAGGTGTGCTAAGAGCTAAAATCTCCATGAACAAACGGCATGTTTTATGCGCTAATCACGTTAGCTCGTAGCTTGTAGCTGTGGCTAATATGGTAAGGTGAAATGACAGCATACTTGATATTGTTGTCTAGATACTTTTCATAAAAACCAGTCGGGGGTTTGTGAGAATGGTGTCTAATGTTTACATGCTTTGGTGTCTTTTTGTATCATTGCAAATGAATAAATGGCATGTTTTATGTGCTAATCGCGTTAGCGCTGGTAGCTAATGCTAATCGCTAGCTTGGTCTGTGCCATTACTAAGCCTGGGATTGGCACAAATAAGTGATGTGGAGATAGAAATGGTTTTGATATAAATCCTGTTATTTCCTGGTTAAAAGCCTATTCTGGTTAATAGGACACAATTACTGTGTAAAAAAAAAAAAAAAATTGTAGAAATTCATAGTAATGTTCTAGTTAAAGATGTTGAAACGGTTAAAAGTGCATGTTAAATAATTCATTTCAGCAACTTGAATGTGGTTATGGTAAGAGTTCATGTTACCCGAGTCATGTTTCTATGTCAAAAAGCCCATTGTACTTTGTTTGATCTCATCAAGAAGATGACAAAGACCTTCTCTCTGCGTGGAAATGACGTAATCCTCGAGAAACCACCTGTGATGGACTTCATTTGAGCTTTCCCAGGTATGGGGAACATTTGAAGTCGTGTTCTCCAGTGTAAGGTGTTTGTGGCAGAGTTTTAAATCTATCTCTCTCTTTCTCTCTTTCAGATGGAGGAGGAGGAATTTCCTCCTCGTCATCCTGCACTTTGCCCGAAGAGAAGCTGTGATCAGAGGCCTCATTTTCTACCTTGGTGAGCAGACAGAGGAGTTGATCAAGGACTAGCAGGTACAGAATACACCCCTGACGTTGCTCTAAGTCGGTGCCCTGCCTGTACAAGACAAGGTAGTGCAATCTAAGACAGCTGATGGCTTAGTGGTATGGTGTTTCTACATGAGCTTTCATCAAATTGAAGGCACGCTTCAAAACTTCAAGTCATGAGTACAGATAAGCCATTATAGTGTTTGGAAAATGAATAGAGTACAGTAGAACCAATAGACTTGCAACAAATGCAGATGAGCAAAGTAAGCACTATTTGTACATACACTTTATGACTTTAAATGTTTTGGGACACTACTCTGAAGGCCACACAACGTTTGGAGGTCTGTAGCCATTGACTCTGCAGAAAGTCGGCGCCTTCTGCGCACCGTGCTCCTCAGCGTGATCTGTGATCTGTGATTTTACGTGGACTACCGCTCCGTGGGCCGAGTTGCTCTTGTTCCCAATTGCTTCCACTTTCCATTTTAGTCCTGCTTGATCTTAGTGCTGCATTCCACACTACAGATCATAACATTCTCGTAGATGGCTTACAAAGTCACACAGGTATGCAGGGACAGGCATTAAAATGGTTGAGATCCTACCGGTCTGATCCATACCATTTTGTAGATTTACATGGAGAACTGTCCAGTGTAGTGCCAGTGAACTACGGGGTCCCACAAGGGTCAGTTTTAGGACCTCTGCTTTTCTCACTTTACATGCTTTCCCCTGGGTAACATCATTAGATGGCATGGGACTACTTTCCATTGTTATGCTGACCATACCCAGTTATATATCTCATCAAAACCAGATGAAATATCTCATTTCAGTCCAGATTAACCGAGTGTGTTAAAGATATGAAAGATCGGATGACTACTGATCATTTTCTATTACTAAATTCTGATAAGACAGACATATTACTTATTGGTCCACAAACCAGCGCACACAAGCTCTCACAATTCAGCTCATATTATGAACAGCAGCTACGCTAATTACTTCCCACTTGTTTCCCTTCTTCTACCCATCCAGAGGCATCCGGAGATCGTGCCAGCTCCAGTGGCATCCAGAGATGGACCAGCTCCAGCCGGGTTCGGCTTTGTGACGACTGGGGTATTCAAAGCCACGCCGCCAACCCTATGTGGACCACAACAATCTCTTTATTAATTTTCCACAACACTGTGCACATGCTGTATCTGCCTCACACGATTGACTATACATGAATGCAGAAAGGACAGTGTTCATATCACACGCTCCTGTGTCACCCAAATGAGGATGGGTTCCCTTTTGAGTCTGGTTCCCCTCAAGGTTTCTTCCTCATACCATCTAAGGGAGTTTTTCCTTGCCACAGTCGCCTCAGGTCACTTGGGGTAACATCTAGGACTGTTTGTATGTTTCTTGTTTCGTATCTAAAGCTGCTTCGAGACAATGCTCTTTGTTAAAAGCACTATACAAATAAAGTTGAATTGAAGAAGAGTCTTGATGCGCTCTACCTTACTGAAACCTGGCTTAGACCAAATGACCACATTGGTCTGAATGAGTCTACTCCGTCAGAATATTCCTATAAGCATGAGCCCCGTCAGACTGGTGGTGGAGGTGGTGTTGCCACTACCTATGACAATTCTCTTACCGTTGCTCAGACAACAGGACCCAGGTTTAATTCCAAGTGCTTGTCCTTAATGTAGCACTCACAGACATGCATAATAAATCCCTGCTATCTCTTGCCCTGGCCACCGTGTACAGACCCCCGGGGCCCTACGGTGATTTTCTTCAAGAGTTTGCACATTTACTCTCTGACCTATTGATTCATTTTGACAAAGTGATGATTGTAGGAGACTTTAACATTCATGTAGACCATGCTAATGATGCTTTAGGACTCTGGTTTCCGGATTTACTAAATTCCTTTGGGGTTAGACAAAACGTCACTAGACCGACTCATCGTTTTAATCATACGCTAGATTTAGTTATATCACATGGGACAGAGGTCACTGATATAGATATACTCAAGACATGATGATTAACACTTTAAATTTAATTTAATAAAATCTGCAAACATCATAAGAATAGCATAAATGTGAGGTCATACAGTACATAAAACTGATCAATAAAGCTTCTATTTATAGGAAAAACATCACCTTCCTCTCAGGGGCTTCCACCAAGATATCCGTTAGCTTGGGTATCTCTCTCGTGTGGTCACTGGTCATGAGTTGGAGTTTAAAGCGATTTTACTCTCACCCACAGGCTAGGAGTAAGTTTCTCACGTGTTACGCTGCTCCAAGTTTCATCACGACTTAGGGACCAGCTTTGACCTAGCGCCTGCGACTACCAAGTAAGGGCAAGAATTCCAAGGATTTATTTATGAATTTATTGACATATTTAGTCGCAACTATTTTTAATCCGGTCATTAATGCTGGCAGCAAGCTCATATTTAGTGTTTACAACGTGTCAGGACTTGGTCAGTGGCGTTTAGTACCGGCCCTGACTGACTCACCTGAGTCAAATTATCTGATTCTGCAAATTAACTCACGATTCATGAGTCCGAGGTCTAAATTCATCCCATTCATATTTGTCCTATGGCTGCTACCGTGCTCATCCACTGATTCAGCTGATTCTCAGCGGACTCTCGGATCCGGTTCATCCACTGATTCAGCCGATTCTCAGCGGGCTCTCGGATCCGGTTCATCCACTGATTCAGCCGATTCTCAGCGGACTCTCGGATCCGGTTGATCCGCTGATTCAGCCGATTCTCAGCGGACTCTCGGATCCGGTTCATCCACTGATTCAGCCGATTCTCAGCGGACTCTCGGATCCGGTTCATCCACTGATTCAGCCGATTCTCAGCGGACTCGCGCTCATCCGCTGACTGGACTTTCTTTTTTTTTTGTTTTTCTTACCTTTGTTTGTCGTGTTGACTGACGGTTCAACTGTCCAATCCGCAGAGGGTTTGCATAAGGCGCTAGCCTATCATCTGTATGGAGAGGTCGGACCTATCCGGAGTATGAGCGCCTTAAGAGAGGTGTGTACATTTATTTATTAGGATCATGTTTTTTTGTTTGTTTGTTTTATTAATCAATGATGAATAATAATAAAATACGCAATGAAATAATTACGCTCATTAATAAATCAACTAATTGATTAACATATTCATGTATTAATTGCTTTATATCTATCTTGACTATATTGGCAAAAGTTTTGGGACACCCCTCCAAATCATTGAATTCAGTGCCTGAGTTACAGGGAAAAGAACTTTGGACAATTTCATGCTCCCACCTTTGTGGGAACAGTTTGGGGGTGGCCCCTTCCGGTTCCAACTCTACTGCACACCAGTGCACACCGTATAGACATGGATGAGCCAGTTTGGTGTGCAGGAACTTGAGAGTCCTGACCTGTAAACAAACAGTGTGTTTCACCATACAATCAAGGTCTCACTCTGTGAATCGGCAAGCAGCCGAACACGTAAGTTAAGGACATGAAATGAGAATCATTGGAAGAAACAAGGTGTGAATTAAAAATTCATAATTTCACACTCTGAAACACACTAATAACTGTTTTATTCTGGATTTATTCTGTGCTGAACCTGTTGGGGAACTGGTAATGTGTGTTGGGCGCTGAATGTGTGCTTTCATCTTGAGTTATTAAGACTTGGTCACAATCCTAATTAATTGGTGTGTTATCTTGAGTTTTATGTACAACTCATTTATCCTCCATGCAACGAAATCCTTATTCCCACGTGTTCTATCTACACTGGGCAGGTATGTTATACAAAATGTTGTTGTAGCGTGTTTAATGGATTTGTCGTTTTATTCCTGTGGACTTGCGTGTGCTCCCCACTAGGTGGGGATGTTTTCCCTTAGCGTGCCTAACCCTAGGCGCGCTTCAAAACTTTGTGTTTGGAATATTAATAGAGTTCAGTAAAACGAATAGACTTGCAACAAGTGGAGATGAGCAAGGTAAGCACTATTTGGATATACACTTCACGGCCAAAAGTTTTGGGACGCCCGCCTTTACGTGCACATCAACTTGAATGACATCCCATTCTTAAGCCGCACGGTCTAATATGGAGTTCTCCTTGCAGCTATGACAGCTTCAACTCTTCTAGGAAGGCTTTCCACAAGGTTTAGGAGTGTATTTATGGAATCTTTCAACATTGCTCTAGAAGCGCATTTGTGAGGTCAGGCACTGATGTTACATGAGAAGGCCTGGCTCGCAGTCTCTGCTCTAATTCATCACTCCAGAGAATACGTCTCCACTGAAAAATCTACCCAGGCATTCTTCATAAAAAAAATTCAATTCAATTCAATTCAGTTTATTTTGTATAGCGCCTTTTACAATGAACATTGTCTCAAAGCAGCTTTACAAAAGAAGAAAACAGAGAAAAAGGAGGGGAAAATGAAAGATAATAATAAGAAATAAAAAATAAAAATAACTAATTAACTAAGATACTAAGTTTCTGATCATGTGATGCTTAAAGACAGTGTAGAATTAAGTGTAAAGTGCAGGCAGGGACTCCGGCAAGACTAGCTATGACAGCATAACTAAAAGGGAGAGCCAGAAGGTCACAGACATGAAGGCTTCCCGGGACATAAAGCATCCGACCACTTCACAGTCAGCAAACCTGAGCGACTTGCGAGGGTGGTAAGATGACAGCATCCAACACATCCCAGTACACCAAACACTCTATGACCATGAACCTTCCAGATCTGCTCCTTTACCTAAGAAAACTATACATTAAAAGCTCGACTAAACAAATGTGTCTTCAGCCTGGACTTAAACACTGAGACTGTGTCTGAATCCCCAACACTAATTGGAAGGCTGTTCCATAACTGTGGGGCTTTGAAAGAGAAAGCTCCGCCCCCTGCTGTAGCCTTTGCTACTTGAGGTACTACCAAGTAACCAGCACCCTTTGATCGGAGTAGGCGTGGCGGATCATAAAAGACTAAACGATCGCTCAGGTACTGTGGCGTGAGACCATTTAGTGCTTTACAGGTTAGTAACAGTATTTTATAATCAATGCGAAATTTGACTGGGAGCCAATGTAGTGTGGCTAAAATAGGAGTGATGTGCTCATATTTTCTGGTTCTAGTTAGGACTCTAGCTGCTGCATTCTGGACTACCTGGAGCTTGTGTATGCTCCTACTGGAACATCCAGACAGTAAGACATTACAAAAATCTGCTGCCATCTACCAGGACGATGAACGTGAAACCAGGGTGGACATTTCAGCAAGACGGTGATACCAAACACAAAGCCAAGAAAACTGGTTTCAGAGAAAGAAATTAAAGCTGCTAGATTGGCCCAGCCAATCACCTGATTTGAATCCAATTGAAAATCTATGGAAAGAACTAATGGTCAGAGTTCAGAGAAGAGGCCCACGGAGCCTTCAAGCTTTCAAGACTGTCTGTGTGAAAGAATGGGCCAAAATCACACCTGAGCAATGCATGCAACTACTCTCTCCATACAAGAGGCGTCTTGAAGCTGTCTTTACCGACAAAGGCTCTTGTGCTAAGTATTAAAGAAATTTCACTAAGCGCGTTCAATATCGTTTCCCTGTGTCATTTCACATTATTACACACAACTTCATTTATGGATGTCTGTGGTTTCATTTCCTCACATGTGTGGACTGCATGGGTTCTTACCAACATCTGGTGAACATTTCATGTCAATTGCACCTTTAGAAATATATTTACTGAGACAAACATTGACGTGTTCAATACTTAGTTTACCCGCTCTAATAGCTTCTGTAATTGCAGCAGTTGGTGGCACTTTGAAATGTGGACAAAAACAGAAACAGCAGCGATTGAGTAAATGTTCAGAAACGGCATGTAAACACTTATAAAGTGGCTGGTGCTATAGACATGGATGAATATTGAATTGAACTGAGTGTTTAAGATCCAGTTTAGAACAGTTCAGTTCACACAGGTGTGTGTGTGAGTCTGTGTGTGTGTCTGTGTGAGTGTGAATAATAAAACCTTGCATAAATTATATGGAGAAAGAGATTAAGATAAAGTGTAAGCTATTTGCTAGGCATGGGCACTTGCCCATTACAGGAGAGGCCACTTGGCACTACCTTATCCAAACACAATAATACAGTAGAATATGAACATCATTTATGGTATGAAGAAGATATGGACAATACGATAATACAGTGTGTTTCACCATACAATGAAGTTCTTACTCTGAATCATCAAGCAGCCTAACACGTAAGTTAAAGACATTAAAAAAAAGTATGGATATTTTATCTATATGAATAATTTCTGCATAACTAAATGTTAGCGCTGTGTACAGGATGGTCAGTGACAGTTTGTATATATGACGTTACACACCGTTCGGTCTGCGGCGAAACGCGAGTGATCATGTGCCATTCAGCTACACACACACACAGTTTCTGTCCATCACTCACACACACACACACACTGTTTCTGTCCATCACACACACACACTGTTTCTGTCCATCACACACATACACACACACTGTTTCTGTCCATCACACACACACACACACACAGTTTCTGTCCATCACACACACACACTGTTTCTGTCCATCACACACACACACACACACAGTTTCTGTCCATCACACACACACACTGTTTCTGTCCATCACACACATACACACATACAGTTTCTGTCCATCACACACACACACTGTTTCTGTCCATCACACACACACACACACAGTTTCTGTCCATCACACACACACACTGTTTCTGTCCATCACACACTGTTTTGCAAGTTGCAAGATAGTAGAAGAAATACTATGCATAATTCTGCTTCTTCTTAGCCCGACCACAACCCTGAAGTAGTTCCGCCATTGTCTACCGAAACTTTAGGACAGCTAGCTCAGGCTCTTCTAAGAGCACAACAAGAACAGGAAAAAAACTACTCTTTATTGAGAACTCACTGTGCGTCGCTGTAGTCATCCAAGTCTCTGCTTCGACAAGGAAAAAGTGTTTCCAACACTGTCCATCACATACACACACAGTTTCTGTCCATCACAGACACACACACACACTGTTTCTGTCCATCACACACACACACACACACACACACACTGTTTCTGTCAATCACACACACACACACACTGTTTCTGTCCATCACACACACATACACACACACACTGTTTCTGTCCATCACACACACATACACACACACACTGTTTCTGTCCATCACACACACACACTCACACACTGTTTCTGTCCATCACACACACACACACTGTTTCTGTCTGTAACACACGAGGTAGCACAACTAAAACCCCCTGTTCTGTTTAGTGGCCAATGGGAAAAACATGAAGGGATGTGCTATTCTTAGATTTGGGCCAATCATCAGAAGAAGTATTAGTTCGCTCAAGAGACAGGTTTGGTAACAGTGATGCAAAGGAAGACAAGACAATGATCATGTCAATTAAAATTTGTTGTATTAATAAAATAACAAAAAAATACTGTAACAATTTAGGAAAACTGTATAAATTCAGATATATTTCCCTGGGGAAGACAACAAGAGAAAAGAAAAGAAACACAAAATCCTACCACATTACAGTATACAGTTCAGTCTTTACATGGGCATGTCTTGCCAGCTTCAACAATGCAGCCTCTGACAGATGAGGGAGGTCAGGTAGACCATGTTCATCTTCATGTTGGAACCCTGCTGGCAAAACATCATCAGAATTAGTAAGAGATTCCACCAGCCTAATTGAAGTGTGTGTCAACCCAGACTCTTCAGGTGACCCAATCACTTGATGTCTCTCACGGATCGCCTTCACTACATCTGCCGTAACAGCTGACTCGTTATCAGGCTCAGCAAGGTGTTGGAGAGTAAATTGTCTAATCCTCTCCCTCTCCTTTTGAGAAACAAGATCATCCAACAACTCACCATGTGGATGCCGTGAAAGTCCATCAGCATCTCGATTTTGACTACCAGCCCTATACTGCAGTTTAAAAGTGTAAGTTGACAAGCTAGAACGCCAACGGTAGCTTGTTGCATCAAGCTTTGCAGAAGTCAGAATATACGTCAGGGGGTTACTATCCATCACGACCGTGAAGTCCACGCCATACAAGTAGTCATTAAACTTAGCTGTGATGGCCCACTTTAATGCCAGGAATTCAAGCTTATGTGCCGGGTATTTTGCCTCGCTCTTCATCAGCCCTCTGCTCGCAAATGCTATTACTCTCATTTGCCCATCCTGTTCCTGGTACAATGCTGCACCAAGCCCAGTGGTACTGGCATCTGTGTGGAGTATGTATGGAAGTTTGGGGTCGGAAAAGCCCAAAATAGGAGCAGAAGTTAGCTTAGAAATTATGCCATCAAAAGCATTCTGACAAGCAACAGTCCATCGATCACCAAATTGGTCTTTTACATCAAAGTACTTGGCCTGACCCTTGTGTAGCGGAGGATACCCTTCTCTAAGTCCTGTGAGAGGTTTGACAATCTTTGAATAATCACGAACGAACCTTCGGTAGTATCCTGCAAAACCAAGGGAAAGTTCTTAACTCTTTTCAATTAGTCGGCCTTGGCCAAGCTTTAAGAGCTTCAATCTTTGCCGGGTCAGTCTCTACTCCATCCTTCAAAACAACATGTCCCAAATATTTGACTGATTCCTGAAAGAAACAGCATTTCTCATGTGACAATTTCAACCCGTACTCTAAGTCAGTTGAGGACCTGTAACAAACGTGACTCGTGCTCCTCCAGAGTTTTTGAGAACACAATCAAGTCATCGATGAAGACTAATACTTTCTCCCTGTGGAGATCACCCATGCATCGCTCCATAAGATGCTGGAATGTACTGGGCGCATTGGTTATCCCCTGAGGCATTTGATTGAACTCCCAAAACCCCAGGGGGCAAACAAATGCAGTTTTACATTTATCAGTCTCTGCCATTTCAATCTGATAAAACCCAGATTTAAATCAAGCACTGAAAAACACCTTGAGCCTGTGAGTACGGAAAAGACTTCCTCCAGGTTGGGCAGGGCGTAGGCATCCTTAATAGTCTGGGAGTTTAGTTTCCTGAAGTCTATGCAGAGTCATACTGAGCCATCCTTTTTCCGAACTACTACTATAGGGGAAGAAAAAGGGAACTCAGACTCACGGATAATTCCAGCAGTCATTAGATCATTAAGATGCTTACGAACAGTGTCAATGTCTTGGGGATGAATAGGACGCGCTCTATGTTTAAAGGGGGTCTCATCAGTTAATCTTATCTGGTGTTTACTCTACCGGTGCAGCCAAAGTCAAGATCGTGTAAAGAGAAAACCTCAGGCATCGAATTTAATAATTTTGATATCTGCTCTTTCCACTCTGAGGATAAAGGTGAATTCCCAAAACCAAAGGTGAGGTTTGCACAGTTGGGTACAGAAGTTTCAACATTGGAATTCTGGATTGGCTTCTCCATTACATTTTGAATGGCATGAATCTCTGCAAGTACTGCCTTAGGGGGGGATCATTAAGTCAGTTTGAGTTCCATTCTTTAGCAAAACTGATGAGGCTGAGATGGGCGTGTAGAGGGTAAAGCATGCACAGAGTTAGCAACTAGAAGGCCACCTGGGAAAGGAGCTGATGGTGACTCAAGAGCCACCCACTTCCCCATATACGGTGCCTGAAAATGGACATAGCCATCTAGAACCACTGAATTCCCCGCAGGTACAACTTCAGGGAGATTTCCCATCAACTTTACAAGTCCCAACTTTTCACTACTTGCTTGCTTCCATCTCGCTTCAAGGACCTTTAGCACAGCTTGATAACCATAACAATCTGAGCAAGGATCACCCTTATTCTCCCTAACATAATAGCTATAAAGCACATCCAAGGTGTTAGTACCGATGAGAACCTGTGACTGACTCTTTACATCAGGGACCACCAAAGCCAGAGTGGGGACTTCAACTTTAACTCCTACAAATTCTTCAGGAAATCCCAAAGTTAGCTCAGTATATCCCAAATAAGGCACAGCTTGCCCATTGGCCCCTTCTATCTCCAACAAATTCCCCAATGGCTTGAGAGGGTGGCCAGACAAATGTGTCCCAAAAAATGACTGGGGGATTTTAGTGACCTGAGAACCAGTGTCCAAAAGACAGGCTATTTCCTTTCCACCAATAACAATCTGAGCAGTGCACTTTAGTCCTACAAGTCCTTTCGGCAGACTTCCTAGAGAGTGTTTTTGATGACTGTTTATGGCAGACATTTGTTTATAAGACTTAGGGCAGTTACTCTGACGGCTAGCCTCTGTAAGCCCTACCACAGAGACTCTCTTTAGTTTAAAGGCAGAGGGGAATTTCTATTTAAGGAATCCCACTGAGCCTGTTGCTCTCTCAATTTACGCCGCTTTTCCTCAACTCTTGTGGGGTTAGCAACATTATTGCAGACAACAGCTAAATGGCCATCCTCTCCACACTGAAAACAATAGCCTAGCCAGGGTCTGTTTGCTGTTGCAGCTCTCTCAAAATTTCTAGTCACATCCGCACTAAACCTCTGAGAAGGGGTAGGTCGGGAGCAAAACACGTTATGGGAGCGGTCCCTATGAGTTTTGCAAGCAGCGCTGTGGGCTTGCAGCAGAGCAACTTGTTGCCACAGCCTAGCAGCTTCTGAATCTTCCGAATTAGCACTGTTCTCTTCCTGAACAGTAGATGCTTTCATAGTCACTATTTGATTGCGCAATTCTTCCACCTCCTTCCTCAAGGCCCTCAACACTGTTGATTCTGAATGCTTACTAGGACACTTTCGGCTAGATGGCTGGCCCAAAGCAGCAACTTGAGCCTGAATTTCTGCTATCTGCTTCTTTAGAGAGTCGGTTCTAGCAACAACAGAACTTGCTGCCTCTTGTGAATAAGCTAATGCAGGCTGAGGAACAGTACGTAGCTTTGGGAAAGCAACAGTTTTTTGACATACCTAGGTGCCTCTTCATTCGCTCTTCTTTGGAAGTGTGCCTACTCTCTTCTGTCCTGACTAACAATACTAATTCAGCAAATGTAGGCAGCTGAGCTTCCTTCTTTTCTAGCTGAAGACTAGTTATAAGAGAGCTGTCCCAACAGCCTCTGCAAAACTGCTTCAAGAGGCAGCGGTCACGATCTTTCTCTGCAAGGCCTCCTCTTCTAACTGTAGTACTAAGAATAACCTGCAGTAGATGTAAATACTCTGACGACTTCTCACCACTGTTCTGTAGGGTACTCATGAACTTAGCTAACAGCTCATCACCATCCTCTACTGAACCATATACTGACTCTAGTAACTCAAGATAAACTGCAGGCAAAGATGGAGGACGCACATGTTTCACTACATCTGAGGCGGGAGGCAATAAACTGTCTAAAATCCTCCTAGACCTGTACAAGTCTGAAAGAGATGGGTCACTTAACAAAAGTTCAACACTCGCTCTCCAAGTATCAAAATCAGGTTCATTTGGGGGACTTGGGGTTCTACCTGAAAAGGCTCTAAGGGGGACTGAAGTTTGCTGCGCCATTGTGGCATCACCAGTCTTCACAATGTGTTCTACTATCATCTTTTGAACACCTGGTGGATCTATGTTCACTGGTAAAACATTACCGGTAGTCATTCTAACAGAATCAATGTTGCTATCTGAATTTGGAGAAGCCACAGCTCTCTTGGTTGGGTCTTGAGGTTCTGGTGTCTGAGTCCTGACTATTACAGTATTGGCCGATAAAGCTATAGGAGAACAACACACAAGTGCCTCATCTGTACTTTTGGGATCTAAGAAGCTAACAGCCTTGGTTACTTCTGAGGTATGCCTAGCAATGTGGGTCTGATGTAATTCTTCAAACTCCGAAGTCATGTCTGAAAATTGTCTTCTACTCTCTTTAGAAGGGAGCTTTAACAATCCCAAGTGCTTCGCAGTGGCTATTCCACTGACTGCCCCTCTACAAACACTAGACAAAGCTCGAACTTGAAAAGTAACACCTGGATTCAAAAGACTTCCTAAAGTCAAAGGTAACATGGGTGTTATGTTCTGCACTGCAGAGCTGTAAGCATATTCTACTATAGCACGGCGATGGAACTCAGAAGCTGGATCATCGATTATTAAGTTACGTTGGATCGAACCATAGTTTTGCAGGAATGTTTCTAACTCACTGTCTGCTTCTGTAAATGTGAGCTTTTTAACTATGAGCACGTTTGCTACATTCACATTTTCTCTTTCTATGATCTCCATAGTCCCTATATAAAACTATTACGTTGGGTTCAATTATTACAAGACTCTTCTGTTGCCTTGCTGTGACACACCTGTCTCCTGGCTGGCTCACCAAGTTTCTGTAACACACATGAGGTAGCACAACTAAAACCCCCCGTTCTGTTTAGTGGCCAATGGGAAAAACATGAAGGGATGTGCTATTCTTAGATTTGGGCCAATCATCAGAAGTATTAGTTCGCTCAAGAAACAGGTTTGGTAACAGTGAGGCAAAGGAAGAAAAGACAATGATCATGTCAAATAAAATTTGTTGTATTAATAAAATAATAACAAAAAAATACTGTAACAATTTAGGAAAACTGTATAAATTCAGATATATTTCCCTGGAGAAGACAACAAGAGAAAAGAAAAGAAAAGAAACACAAAATCCTACCACATTACAGTATACAGTTCAGTCTTTACATGGGCATGGCTCGCCAGCTTCAACACCTCACAACTTCCTTATCATGTAGGAGAAATGAACTGAAATCTTCTAATGCACTCCAACGGTGATGGTGGTGATGTCTACCAATTGCAAAACAATAAAGTTTGGTGCTTAAACTTAATTTCTATAACTTGTATACAAGTTTTAACATAGTGTTAATATAAGGCGCTTACCAAGAGAAACGCTTATCCTTTTTTTTTTCAAACGCAAATGACTGAGTAATGACTCAACTGGCCGTCCTCTCCCTCTTTATCCCTCACATGGCACTGATGTTATATCTGCTCCCATCCGCTGACTGACTACATTCAGCCTGCAATGCTGCTTCAAAAATTAATCTTCTCTTTTGTGTGAATCTCTAGCACACTATCTCTCTCAATTTACCGGATAACTAGCCGGTTGTAAAACAGCCTCATGCTCTCGCCGTTACTTGGCTTCTCTTCCGGTTCTTCTTTCTAAGCTCCGCCCATGGGTGGAGCTAATTATGTCAAGCGGTTCATTAACCAATCAAAACACTTCCTGAACCTTAATGGGATGGCATTCAAAACTAACTTCCTTTAAAACTACAAAAATAACAAACACTATATTGCCTTCTCTTTTCTCCCCTACAATAATCTCTCCATCTAAAATAAATCATCCACTCATTCATCCACAAGGCCCATAGTAACCTGGGTTACATGTCCATCACACACACACTGTTCCTGTCCATCACACACACACTGTTTCAATGTTTCTGTCCATCACACACACACTGTTTCAATGTTTCTGTCCATCACACACACTGTTCCTGTCCATCACACACATACTGTTTCAATGTTCCTGTCCATCACACACACACTGTTCCTGTCCATCACACACATACTGTTTCAATGTTCCTGTCCATCACACACACACTGTTCCTGTCCATCACACACACACTGTTTCAATGTTTCTGTCCATCACACACACTGTTCCTGTCCATCACACACACACTGTTTCAATGTTTCTGTCCATCACACACATACTGTTTCAATGTTCCTGTCCATCACACACACACTGTTCCTGTCCATCACACACACACTGTTTCAATGTTTCTGTCCATCACACACACTGTTCCTGTCCATCACACACATACTGTTTCAATGTTTCTGTCCATCACACACACTGTTCCTGTCCATCACACACACACTGTTTCAATGTTTCTGTCCATCACACACACTGTTCCTGTCCATCACACACATACTGTTTCAATGTTCCTGTCCATCACACACACACTGTTTCAATGTTCCTGTCCATCACACACACACTGTTCCTGTCCATCACACACATACTGTTTCAATGTTTCTGTCCATCACACACACTGTTCCTGTCCATCACACACATACTGTTTCACTGTTTCTGTCCATCACACACACACTGTTTCAATGTTTCTGTCCATCACACACATACTGTTTCAATGTTCCTGTCCATCACACACACACACTGTTTCACTGTTTCTGTCCATCACTCACACTGTTTCACTGTTTCTGTCCATCACACACACACACTGTTTCACTGTTTCTGTCCATCACTCACACTGTTTCTGTCCATCACACACACACACACACACACACACACACTGTTTCTGTCCATCACAAACACACTGTTTCACTGTTTCTGTCCATCACACTCACACTGTTTCTGTCCATCACACACACACACACACTGTTTCTGTCCATCACACTCACACTGTTTCTGTCCATCACACACACACACACACTGTTTCTGTCCATCACACTCACACTGTTTCTGTCCATCACACACACACACACACACTGTTTCTGTCCATCACACACACACTGTTTCTGTCCATCACACACACACTGTTTCTGTCCATCACACTCACACTGTTTCTGTCCATCACACACACACACACACACTGTTTCTGTCCATCACACACACACTGTTTCTGTCCATCACACACACACACACACACTGTTTCTGTCCATCACACACACACTGTTTCTGTCCATCACACACACACTGTTTCTGTCCATCACACTCACACTGTTTCTGTCCATCACACACACACTGTTTCTGTCCATCACACACTCACACTGTTTCTGTCCATCACACACACACTGTTTCTGTCTCGTCAGTGTTGATGTGTATGACGTTGGTCATGCGTGGCTTCCCATTGGATTTTCGACCAGCAAACAAATCATTTGAACAGTGTTAGCAGAAGAAATGGCGGTCGCTGTTGCAGACAAAATAATTAGAAAATGCCATGAAATAGATCGCGTACACAATCAAGGAATTTGTGGGGAACGAGAGCTTCGTTCACTTGAGTGTCGTGGCAGAAATTTACGTCGCATTGAACATTTATTGTTTCCAGACACACTTGAGGACCTACAACAGAGTCTGGATGGTCTCTGGATGGACAGTAACTACGGGAAGGGAATAATAGATGTTACCTAACGCTGGTCTCGTGTTGTATTTTGTCTTTATGTGAAAAGAGCGTGTATTAAAATTGACCCATACAAATGAGAATGTGGATGTAGAAGAGCTTGGTAAAAAAATACATGAATAAATGAGTGAAAAAGTTTGGCAGCTATGAAGTTCCTAAGAGTAAAGGAAGGGGGAAAAGAAAATAATGCCGTGGTGCGATGATTAATGCAAAGAGGCAGTTAAGTATAGGAATTAGGCATTCAGAGCACCCGAGTTGTGGATCAAAGGGTTAAATGTAATCCCTGATTTTCTTATGACTCCAAGTACACGGACATCCATGTGAAACAGTGGTCTACAATCAATTTATATTGATTTTGATAAGTAATGAACATAAAAATATTTTCTCAGGACAGCAAGGGCGACCAGCCATTCAGGTAAGCAGGGACCAAATTGATTTTCTTTTAATGCAAGGCAACACAGTTAAGCGATTTGCAAAACTTTTGGGATGCTCCTCCTCATTTTTATATAAGATGTAGCGTCTCCAGGTCGGATCACTTGCTCATGGGGTCAGTTGCATCCTTCTCAAAACTCAATTAACCATTACGCAGCTCACAACTGACCTATTTCGCTTATAGTTATTTCATTTTGACTCAACCGACATGCTGTAACTCATGGGAGCCCCCCCCCTGCAAATCACCCTGCGCCTAGCAGTTTTACTGCCGTTAAAAGTCAACAAGAATTCCCTAATCTAAACCGAATCAATGCCTTGACCGGGGGATGACCAAAGTTCTGACTGAAGAACACACACGCACACACACATACACACACACCCACACACACACATACACATACACACCCACAACCCCACACACACACACACACACACCCACACCCAAAGCGTCTGGAAATGCTCATCCTGACCCCCACACACATAAGGAGAGTTCCTTTATTCAAGTTTCAATAAAACAAGAGTAAAACCCTACCTGACCCATGCCTAACATACCTGTATATGTACTCCCCTTTTGCCTTTATATTTTTATTGTCGTATTGCCACTCATGACCTGTTGTTCTGTGTTTTGCATGAAACAGAACATTAGATTATATGTTTAATTGCCTATACCCAGCTTCCTCTCCTCTCATACTGTCTCTATCGTGTCTACTATCAAAATGATCCTCTTTTACTTTTATAAGCAATAGTGTAGGCCATGTGGTCATTCAAGTACATAACATGAGCCTACTATACTTTAATTGAAACTTTATCTATTCCCCGACTTCACCATAAAGTATGCAAATGAGTGACCGAGCGGAGACAAAGAAACTTTTTCCCTCCAAAAGTTTCAGGTGTTGGATTGGTCACTCTGAAAAACTGGGCGCGACCAAGGGATCAATAAAACCCTAAGCACCCATCTATCTTAGCTCAGCTTTTTGCTCTGCTCAGCTCGGTTCGGCTCGGCTCGGCCCCGCGGGGGCCAACCTCCTCTCCGCTCTGCGGTCGGGGGGGCCCCCGTGCGCCTTTTCTTCCTGGCACGACTCCTTCTATCGTTGCCTGACTCGACTCTGATCTTTCTCCGGGACAAGACTTTCACTTTGAGACTTTGCCGGCAGCTTCAATCAAAGAACTTTTGTTTGCACCCCCGAAACCTTTTTCATTTCCAGCAGAATCTCTTGCTTACTCCGAGGGCTGCGAATCTCCGAACCTCCTTGATCCACTACATCAGGACTCTTATCAACGAACCAATGCAAGTAAAAGTTACTAATTATTTTAGATCCGCAATTTTAAGCTGAAGCCCCTTTATTAAGGCAAATCCTAATTACCCTGATGATTCTCACACGGTTGTAATCAAAACTTGATTTGAAACTTGCCATATTTGATCTCTTCTCTATTTCCTTATCTCCTTCTCTCTCTTTCTCTCTCTCTCTTGTTCTGATTTCCTCCGTATTCCCTTCCTTACTCTCTATCTCTCTTTGCCTCCTTATTCTCTCTCTATAGGCCTTATTCTGTCTTTTATGTATGTGTGTCGTAGTTAGTATGTGTTGTGTGTTTTTGTTTTATTAAATGCATTTTATTCACGAGTGTCTCTGTGCTTTGCTCACAATTTCGGGGTCCCTGAACACTGACCTTGCTACGTGCTAAATTACAGCTAGTACTTTATAAAGTAGTTATTCTTTCTTGGCCAGGAAGATAACTTTCCCTGGAATTAATGCATAATTATACTGTCTGTTCGCTGGACGAACAAATCAAATAATTGTGTTATTGATTCTCTAACAGTTAGTTCAAAAACCCCCATTTGAATATTTATAATTAATTATAACCAGTTATAATTACACTTAAATATTTACATTTTGAGCTAATTTCGTTACAAAGAGGTCAAAGTTGCTCGGTATACCAGTGAGAAGCAGAGTTTCTGCAATAGAAAACGAAGACCTTGAACATCATGCAAGAAGGCTTCAAGACCTTCATCCAAATTCTGGATATGAAATAAGCGATTGTTTACTGTATTGTAGTTTTTCTGCTATAACAGATTAAATTGTATTTTTTAGTAACAGACATCATTACTATTTTAGATGATGAGAGCCTTGTTACATGTGGATGGACTGCTGGTCCCACGATGTAGGGTGCGAGAGATGTTGGCTCAGGTAAACCCAGCAGCTACTGCAATTCAATTCAATTCAATTTTATTTGTATAGCGCTTTTAACAAAGAGCATTGTCTCAAAGCAGCTACTGCAAGGAGATGGAGCAGCACTGTGGCAAGACGGGTGTATCATGTACCTTACACCAACAGCCTGTGGCATATAGATGGAAATATGTGCCTCCTAAGGTGAATTCATCATGGGAAAAATGTTGGTTACCCACAATCTATGCTAGTAGTAATAGTAATGTAATGATTTAGTCAAGGCTATAAGTCAGGTTTTCAAGATTTAGCCATGCAGTAGACATCAAGTCAGTGCTACTAACAATTATTTGGCAATGCAATCACACACAAATGAACCTATGCAGTGGCTGTCTTTATTGGCCAATAGCTATTTCATTGGTGTGCCTTAGTGTAAACATGTATAGCCTTGGAAGCCTGTTTTGTATGTCTTGATTATGTAGGCTGTAACTCAGATATTTCTTGTGGTAGACTATAAAAAAGCACAGTGTTGACATCACATAACACAGCCTTTATTTATTTGTTGTTTCACACCTTAAATAGTTACTTGTCCTCTAACCACAAGTATGTGTTCTGTCTTTGTATTCACCATTTTAGATGGGGCTTTGTCATTCATGGAGCCATAGATGGACATTCTCGGCTGATCACTTACCTGAATTGCAACACTGACAACCGTGCCAACACTGTGCTGTCTCAGTTTCTTAAAGCCACATGCCTGTATGGACTACTGTCCAGAGTCCGATCAGATTATGGTGTTGAGAACCTTCAGGTGGCCTTATTCATGAATGTTTTGCAGGGTATTGAGCACTGCTGTTTCATTACTGGGGAATCAACCAGAGAATCGAAAGTCTCTGGAGGGATGTGTTTTTGCATGTGCTGCAATCTTTTTACAGCATGTTCTACACTCTTGAGGACTCATAGCTTCTGGATCCCAGTAATGACATCCACAAACTTTCTCTTCACATAGTTTTTCTTCCCGAGATTAAAAAAAGCCTTGAACGCTTTAGGGAGGCCTGGAACGACCATGCTTTGCATACAGAAAACAACCGAACACCCACTCAAATCTGGACGGAAGGTATGCTCTTAAATACGGCAATGGACAGTGCTGCAATCAGCAATGTGTTTGGGGAAAATCCCTACAGACCACAAAATTTGGAGGCAGTTCTGACACAGCATGGAATTGACTCTTTACCCACTACTGATGATGATCTCCCTGCTTTAATTGAAGGGCAATCTCAAATCAATCTCAGTCAACACCAACAGGAGTCGATCTCTCATGCTACTGATCACATTGCAGATTTGAAGATAAAGTATCTGACATGCTGTGCAGAAATTTCAAATGTTATTGAAGCCTAAAACATAAAATGCACAACTGAATGCATCCACTGTCGACAGAGCACAAGAGATATTTTTTTCTCTTGCTGTATTATAAGGTTTATACATTTGTTTACACTGCAATTAACTAATGTAATGTACACTTAACAGACAGTCTAATTAAGGTCTCAAAAAAACAGTGCTTTTATTCTTATAACATTTGGTGGTTTTCTGCCACCTATAGGTGGATTGTTACCTGCAGTAGGGATACATACACCTGTCAACACAGCAAGTTCTTTACCAGGAAGGATGTGTGCATACATTCAGTTTGCATGTTGTTAGACTCTACAGTTCTCAGTGAAACTTGCTGCCTTCCTTTGTTTAACACAGCATCGTTAAAAATTGCAGCTGACCTTGCTTGTACTTTATATATTTTGGAACATTACATGTGTATACTTTTCACTGTTGGGAGAATGTGTAAATGTTGTCATTCTTACTGTTTGTGCATTTACTCCAGGCAAAATGTAAGCAGAACAAATCTGTTCAGGAATAATTTTTTTGTTGAATATGAAGAAAGAGAAATGAGAACTCATGATTCAAGCCTACTGTCGTTTTTCTTTATTTTGGGGTTAATAACAGGTAATACAGTCCATTGCGGAGCACCTGTGTTGCTAATGACCATGTCCGATACACAGTCCTCGAGCTACACAAACTGTACTCTACCAGTTAATGATCCAGTGTATGATAGATGGTTCAATTTGCATAGCATAGTGCTATCACACAGTAGTCTCTGTTGAATGGTGTTAAAAGCACTAGAGAAATCATAAAACATGATCCTCACCATGCTGCCCTGTTTGTCCAGGTAGGAGTAGGTTCTATGTAACAGGTAAATCACTGCATCATCTACCCCTAAATGGTTCTGCTATGCAAACTGCAAGGGGTCAAGTGCTGTTCTAACCAGGGGATGGAGGTAGGACAGGACCAGCCTTTCCGTGGTCTTCATGAAGTATGATGTAAGGGCTACTGGCTTCATTCAAGACTTTTGTTTTTCCTTTATTGGGAACTGGGACCAGGCATGATGTTTTCTATATAACTGGAATGCTTTCCAGTTTCAGGCTCAGAGTAAAAATCCTCTGGGAATATATACTGTTAGAAAATTAGAATATTACTTAAGACCAATTAAAAAAAAGATTTTTAACACAGAAATGTTGGACTACTAAAACGTATGAACATGTACAGCACTCATTTCTTAGTTGGGGCTCCCTTTGGATGAATTACCTGGGCTAAGGACAAAAAGGACTGGACTGTTGCTCAGTGGGCCAAAGTCCTCTTTTCAGATGAAAGTAAATTTTGCATTTTATATGGAAGTCAAGGTCCCAGAGTCTGGAGGAAGAGAGGTGAGGCACAGAATCCAAATTGCTTGAGGTCCATTGTAAAGTTTGCACAGTCAGTGGTGGTTTGGGGAGCCATGCCATCTGCTGGTGTTGGTCCACTGTGTTTAATCAGGTCCAAGGTCACCGCAGCTGTCTACCAGGAAGTATTAGCACACTTCATGCTTCCATCTGCTGACCAGCTTCATGGAGATGCTGATTTTATTTTCCAGCAGGACTTGGCACCTGCTCACACTGCCAAAAGTACTAATACCTGGTTTAAGGACCATGGTATCCCTGTGCTTGATTGGCAGCAAACTCGCTCGACCTAAACCCCGTAGAGAATCTATGTGATATTGTGAAGAGGAAGATGCAAGACACCAGACCCAACAGAGCATAAGGCCACTATCAGAGCAACCTGGGCTTCCATAACACCTCAGCAGTGCCACAGACTGATCACCTCCATGCCACACTGCATTGCTGCAGTAATTCATGCAATGGGAGCCCTGACCAAGTATTGAGTGCTGTACATGTTCATACTCTTCAGTAGTCCAACATTTCTGTGTTAAAAATCTTCTTTTTTTTTATTGGTCTTAAGTAAAATTCTAATTTTCATTAGCTGTAAACCATAATCATCAAAATTAAAATAAATTAACACTAGAAATATATCAGCATTTGCATATGTAAACAGTACACAGAGTCCAAATGATTACAGGTGGATGCAATGAAAGAGGGTATTGTATACCATGATAAAAATGTTGTTGTTTTTTGGGTTTTTTTTGCATATGTAAACAGTACACAGAGAAGGAGTTATTCAATTCAATTCAATTTATTTTGTATAGCGCCTTTTACAATGAACATTGTCTTAAAGCAGCTTTACAAAAGAAGAGAAACAGAGAAAGGGGACGGGAAAAATGAAAAAAAAAAACTAAATAACTAGAAATAAGAATAAAATTATTACAAGGAGTGCAATGATTTTAGATGGAACAGTTGTCTCCTTTTCACCAAGCTTCTAGCTGATGGTCTCTGTAGCCCATTCCAGCCTTGTGCAAGTCTACAATCTTGTCCCTGACGTCCTTTGACAGCTCTTTGGTCTTGCCCATGGTGGTGAGGTTTAAATGGAAGATAGAGATTCTGTGGACAGGTGTCTTTTATACACATAACGAGTTGTTGTTAGGAGCATCTTCTTAAATTAATCTGTGTACCACATGAGCACATAACCAGTCTCTGGGAGCCAGAATTATTGTTGGTTGGTGGGGGATCAAATATTGATTTTACTCACAGAAATGCAACTCAATTTATAACATTTATACATTTGATTGATATTCTGTCTCTACCCTTTACAATAAACCTATGATAAAATTATAAAATTATAGACCCTTCATTTCTTTGTAAGTGGGCAAACTTACAAAATCTGCAGGGTATCAAATAATTATTTTCCCCACTGTATACTGTGGGAGATAATTTTGTAAATGAGGATATATGTATGAGGTGTGTGTTTGATGTAGTGTGAAATAATCGGGGGACAGCAGGAGTGAGTTCTCAGGTAAGGTTTATTCGTTAGGTCGTTTGAGCTTAAGAACAATATAAGGTTTAACACGGCATGTTGGCCTGTCACGGGCCTTGCACACAGGCTGCAAGGGCTTTGGAGAACAAATAGTTGTATCAATGATGTCAGTCTGGCAGGCCTTCTCTGCGGTACCAGGCTTTCCAAACTTGGACCAATCAATGGCAGAGACGCACCCTAGATTATTATGGTCAATCTTCGCTCCACTGGTACCTTGAGCGGCAGTGATCTCATCATGAAGTAAACGCAGCGCGTGCTGGATGGCAATGGTGGTACCAGGCGAAATATCTAGAGTACATACGTAGAAGACAGCGGATAAATCAGAAAATCCGTGAGGTGTAAAAGTTAATAAAAGAAAGGGTGCTGGCCCCTGAAGAACTGAGAACTTACCCATGCTGTCTTCTGAAGAGGAATGAGGTATTGGCGAGAGTGAGGCCGAAGACAATCCCACTGGTGGGGGCGGAAACGCCCAATTTTTAATATAATGATTCAGGAAAGTTTAATTATAATGGTATTCGAAAAGTTGTAAATTCAAAGATAATGGTGTAAAAAAAGAATCTAAATGGTCTAAAAAAGAAAGATGGGTGGGATTGTCTAGGCAAAGAACCAGTGACGTGTTGCATTGGGAAGATAAGGGAAATGTATATAAAGGCTGTAGTTGGAGTTCCCCGGAGAGAGGTTGTTGGGACGTTCATGCGTGAGCATCTCAATTCTTGTGTCAGCGCTGATTACAAAATAAAATCTCTTATCTGTATTCATCTAGTCTGCTTGATTGGCTTATTTGGTTTTGAGGCCTTACTAACTATGAGTCTCACTTAGACTGAGCTGTCGGGTCAGTGTGGAGCTGGAGTCAGAGTTTAGTAGTGAGTACAGTAGATTTTTAATCCACAGAGCCTGCATCCCTGCATTGATTACCGCGGCTTGAATGCGCTCACCGTAAAGGACCGCCACCCTCTTCCCCTGATGAACTCGGCTTTTGACCACCTGCGACAGGCCAGGTTTTTTTCCAAACTTGACCTCCGCAGTGCGTACAACCTGATTTGCATCACGGCAGGGGATGAGTGGAAGACTGCCTTCATCACGCCTTCAGGGCATTACGAATACCTGGTGATGCCTTTTGGCCTAATGAGTCTTCCAACGGCTCATTAATGAGGTCCTCAGGGAGACTTTGAACCACTATGCGTTTGTGTACCTGGACGATATTCTAATCTTTAGCAATTTGTTAAAGGAACACATTGTACATGTCCGTCGGGTCTTGCAGCTTCTTCTCCAGAACGGCCTCTACGTGAAGCTTGAAAAATCGCAGTTTCACGTGAGCACCATCTCTTTCTTGGGCTTCGTTGTCTCTCGGGACGGTCTCAGCATGGACCCAACTAAGATCAGGGCTGTCAAAGAGTGGCCTCAGCCTTCCTCAGTCCATGCGGTACAATGCTTCTTGGGCTTCGCTAATTTCTTTCGGTGCTTTGTGCGCAATTTTAGCTCCTTAGCCAGCCCGCTGTCTGCTCTGACCAGGAAGTCTCAGAGCAGGTTCACATGGTCCGTCCAGGCACAAGAGGCCTTCGAGGCCTTGAAAGAGAGATTGATCTCAGCCCCAGTGCTGCGCATGCCAGACCCAGAGGTCCAATTCATAGTGGAGGTTGACGCTTCAGACTTAGGAGTAGGGGCTGTCCTCTCCCAAAGGTCCGGTCCTAAGAAAGAATTGCACCCCTGTGCATATTTCTCTCACAGACTGACGGCACCATAGAGGAACTATGATGTAGGGAATCGCGAGCTCTTAGCTGTCAAGCTGGCTTTGGAGGAGTGGAGGCATTGGCTGGAGGGGGCCAAGCACCCGTTCCTCATTCAGACAGACCACAAGAACCTGACCTACATCCAGCAGGCCAAGCGCCTGAACCCGCGGCAGGCCAGGTGGTCCCTATTCTTTACCCGGTTTTATTTTACCCTCTCATTCAAACCCGGCTCGAAGAACGCCAAACCGGACGCTCTCTCCCACCAGTGGGATGCCCCGGCAGAGAACCCAAAACCCCAACCCATAATTCCACCGTCTCGGATTGTGGCACCTCTACGTTGGGGTTTGGAGGAGATGGTTCGCCAGGCACTCCGACAGGAGCCTGATCCGGGGGGCGGCCCACCCGATAGACTCTACGTCGCGACCCCGGTCCGACCACAGGTTCTTGCCTGAGGCCACGCCTCACCTTTTGCTGGGCACCCAGGTGTTGTGAGAACCTTAGAGTTTTTGCGCCGCAGATTCTGGTGGCCCTCCATGGATCGAGACGTTCGGGCCTTCGTGGCTGCCTGCCAGACATGTGCTCGAAGCAAGGAACCCCGGACTCGTCCACAGGGCCTGCTTCGCCCCCTACCCATTCCAGCTTGCCCCTGGTCACACCTCTCCTTAGACTTCATCACTGGCCTGCCACGTTCCCAGGGAATGAGTGTAATACTAGTGGTGGTGGATCAGTTCTCTAAGGTAGGCAAATTTATCCCTCTGCCTAAACTTCCTTCAGCTAAGGAGATGGCAGAACTCCTCCTTCAGCATGTCGTTCGAACACACGGCTTCCCTTTAGACTTGGTATCGGATCGGGGTCCCCAGTTTGCTAGCCGTTTTTGGAAGGCCTTTTGCCACCTCATCGGTGCTTCCACCAGTCTTTCATCAGGTTTCCACCCTGAGTCCAACGGTCAGACTGAGAGAGTTAACCAGGACTTGGTTCGTTCTCTACGGTGTCTGGCTACCTCCAATCCGGCAACATGGGTCAGACACCTGATCTGGGTCGAGTATGCCCACAACACCCTTTGGCACTCTGCTCTGGGCATGTCGCCTTTCGAGTGCCAGTTCGGGTACCCCCCCATGTTCGCTGAGCAGGAGAGGGACCTAGGGGTCCCAGCAGCGGAGCAAATGGTGGCCCGCTGCCACAGGGTCTGGCAGAGGGCAAAAATAGCCCTCCAGACAGCTGCTCAGAGGAGCGCCCGTGCAGCTAACCATAAGAGGCGTGCAGCCCCCACTTTCCGCCCGGGTCAGAGAGTTTGGTTGGCGTCCAAAGACCTCCCCTTGCGAGTGGAGTCCAAGAAATTGGCACCTCGTTATATTGGGCCCTTTAAGGTTTTGTGGCAGATAAATCCAGTCGCATACCGCCTGCAACTCCCCCGCTCCTTGAGAATCAACCCCACGTTCCACGTCTCAAGGCTGAAACCAGTCCTTTGCAGCCCCTTAGCACCTCCTAATGACCAGGCCCCACCCCCACCGCATCTCATCGATGGGGCTCCGGCTTTTACAGTGCGACGGATTCTGGACTCCCGACGCCGTGGGAGGGGCGTCCAGTATTTGGTCGACTGGGAGGGCTATGGCCCAGAGGAACGGTCATAGGTCCCAGCCCGGCACATCCTGGACCCGGAGCTGATTAGGGCCTTTCGAAGGGACCAGGCGGCAAACTTGGGAACGTCAGGGGCCGTTCCTAGACGGGGGGGGTACTGTAACGTCGCCAGTGCCTTCTCAGGCAAACCCGCGGCCACCAGCACGCTCTCTTATAGCCGCCAGCTCACGTGCCCGCAATTAGCGCAACTCGTGGCACCTGCATGCATTGCTACTTAAACCACAGAATTCCTTCACTCCGCGTGCGGACATAGTCTGTACTAGAATTAGGCTGGTATGCTGTATCGAAGCGCATAGCGCGGCAAGAGGTAATATCTAGAGGTCTAGGATTACTAAAGGCATCCCTTATTCTCTTCTCGGTATTTGTATTTATTTGTATTTATTATTTATTATAGATCGTGCACCAGATTACAGTCTCTGAGGGTGACCGCCGAGCCTGAGTCAATCAGCGCTGTGACAAAGAACTGAGTATTAGCAAGGAGCAAGAACACAGGAAGAGAAACTTTGGATAATCGTTCTATTGTCTCTACCTGTGATGTAGCTGGCTTCTCAGAACATTGGAGCACTCTGTGGCCTGGTTTCCCGCAGTAAAAGCAGAGGTTGAGTTTAGTGCGCTGCTCACGCTTTTCCTCGGTAACCCGAGCCCTCCCCAGTTGCATGGGTTCTGAAAAATCCTCTGTGTATTGTTGAACCTCCATCATACGATGTGGCATGGTACGTGAGATGGCGGCTGTAGGTCGGTGTTGGTGGTGCAGGTTATCTAGACGGATGGCTGTGGAGATGTATTGTGACAGCGTAACGTTGGTGTCGCTACATGCCATTTCCGCTTGTAATTCCGGGTTGAGTCTCTCGCGGAACACCGCCATGAGAGCTATCGCATTCCATCCGGACTGCGCGGCCAACGTGTGGAATTTTATGGCATAATCCGCGGCTGTGTCCACCCCCTGGCGCAACTCCAGCAGCTGTACGGAAACATCCTTGCCTCCCGCCGTGTATTCGAACACTTCCTTGATCAAATTAGCGAAGTAATCCGTGGACGCTTTGACTTGAGGATCTGAGTCCCAAACCACTGCTGCCCAATCTAGCGCCCTACCGGTTAGCAGAGATAATATAAAAGCGCACCTGGTTCTCTCATTGCTGTATGCCTCTGGTTGATGAGCAAAGTAGTTGTCGTATTGACGAAGAAAACCCCGGCAGCGTTCGATCCATCGAACTTCTCCGGTAGAGCAAAACGAGGAAGTTCGCTGAGTTCATGGAATGCTGGAATGCTGGAGTTGCTGATTCGCGGCTTTCAGTGAGTCAACCTCTTCTTGATATGCTCGGAGGAGGACTCGCTGTCGCCATAATGCTGCTTGCTGGACTCTGCTGGACTCATTTCCGGCGAAGCATTCTGTAATGACTCGTCAGGCATCGGAGTGTTAGAATCCATATGCAGATTTATTAAAGGACAGCAGACAGAAATCGTAGTCAAGGTAATGTAGGCAAAGGGTCAAAAGCCAGAAAACAAACACTGTGAATCTAAGCCAAAACACAAAATTCAAAACTCGTAGTCAAAAGATAAACGGGCAAGGTCATACACAAGGTAACTAGAAACTAACTGAATAAAGGCTTGGCAAGTACCGCAATAGGAAACAATGCTTCGCAACCAGGCTGAGATGGCACGCTGCTTAAATACGCCTCTGTACCGGAAGTGGGCAGAGATGGTTAATATTTGGGCGATGGCTCCCTCTGGTGTTCAGGCCCAGACTGCCTTGTGACAAGTACTATGACTAACTTTATTTGTATCGCACCTTTCAAAGTGTAAGAATTTAAAAACACAAAGCAATGAAGAATCAAGATAAAAATAACTGAGAATAAACAGTTCAAGAGAAAATAGTTAACAAAAGACCATATAAAAGTTAGACAAAAACCCAGACAATAAAAAAGACATTATAGATATCTTTAATTGAGGGGAGTTGAAGATATCTTGAACTGGAATTGTGACTAGTCAGAATTAAATTGTAGATATTTCTAACAGGAATTATGGATAGTCATAATTTAGTTGTAGATATCCACATTCCACATCTGTAAAGAGAAACTCTATAGATATGAATGGGAAAAGTGACATCATTCATCCTAGGAAGAATGATGTTGTGGATATCTGAAATGACAATTGTGGATAGGAGGAATGCCATTGTGGATATCTGAAATGTTCATTTTGACTAGAAAGAACTGAATTATGGATATCTGTAATACATATCCAGACTAGATTCAGGTATTGTTGGTGTGATTCAGTGCTTTGGTTCGCGAGCTACGGGCCTTGGAAGAGAAATAAAAAACATATGAATTTGAATGGGACATATTACAGAAGGAGGGAATCCCATGACGTCACCGAACACTTAAGGCGGGCAAATCCCAGGGCCCGTATCTCGGTCCCCCAGAGAGCTAGAGAGACGAACCAGGTATCGTTGGACTCGACTCGGCCTCCTCTGGAGCAGATACATTTTCGTGGGCAGAAGTTACGAGCCAGGGCTTGTTGGACTCATCTCGGCCTCCCCTACTTGCTGCTCAAAGCTGGCGATGATGGACCGCCAAGAGCGAGAGTTATGCAGCTATGAATGCGAATGTTCCGTGGCCCGCATCTCCGAGCCCAAGAGGTCTATGGGATCGAACCAGGTATTGTTGGACTCATCTCTCCATTGTCTACATTTCTATAAAATCTTGTGCAGATAGGACGTCGCGGGTGGAAGTTACACAGCCGTGAATGCCAACGGGTTCCGGGGCCCCTATCTCGGGCCCCCGTAGTTCCAGCAGATTGGGGAAGATGGTGTTCGACGCGGGCCATGCCCTTGGACGTGCTTGCAAAATTTGGTGTGATTCAGTGCTTTGGTTCGTGAACTACAGGCCTCTGAATAGAAATAAAAAAACATATGAATTTGAATGGGACATATTACAGAAGGAGAGAATCCCATGACGTCACCGAGCACTAAAGGCAGGCAAATCTAGTGCCCGTATCTCGGTCACCCGGAGGGATAGAGAGACGAGCCAGGTATCGTTGGACTCCTCTACGTGTCTGTAACATGTACATGCTTGCAAAATTTGGTGTGTTTCAGTGCTTTGGTTTGCAATCTAAGGGTCTCAGAAGGAAAAAAAAAAAAAAAATAAACAAATGCCCTCGGGTTCCAGGGCCTGTATCTTGGGCCCCCGTGGTCCCAGCGGATCGGGGGAGCTGTCGTTCGACGCAAGCCATGGACTTGGATGTGCTTGCAAAATTTGGTGCGATTCAGTGCTTTGGTTTGCGAACTATGGGCCTCTGAAGAGAAATAAAAAGCACTAAAGGCAGGCAAATCTCTACGTGATGCTCAAAGCTGGCGAGGATGGACCGCCGAGAGCAAGAGTTATGCAGCTGTGGATGTGAATGTTCCATGGCCCGAGAAGGTGGGAATCCCGTTACGTCACAGAACATATAAGGTGGGAAATATCGGCAAATTCCAGGGTCAAATTCCAGGGCCAAGATCTTTTCTGGTCGCTTTTCTAGATCTTTCAATAATCCACTCACTTTTCCAGATCTTTCAAGAATCCACTCACTTTTCTAGATCTTTCAAGTTTGAAAAGGTCAATAGATGTGCACATCCTTATGTCTTTGGGTAACTTGTTTCACTGAGTAATAGCCTTCACTGAGAAAAATGATAATTCAAAGGCAGAGTGACGAAAAGGAACAACACAATCACTACTAGAAGAAAATCTAGTAGATCTTAAAAAATCTGCAGAGTGGAGGTGCACAAAAACACAAAGTTTGGGAGTGGCCAAACCATTTAGAATTTTATATACCATACACAAATTTGTAAAAAGTCTAAAATTATCAAAACTCAAAAAATTATATTTCTCCAAAACCCTACAGTGGTGATACTGGTTGGGCTTTTTGTCCAAAGTTTTTAAAGTCTGTTTATAAAGAGATCTTAAAGGTTTAGTAACTGTTTCTCCTGCTTGACCCCAACATGTCGCACAATATGACAAATGAGAAAAAATTGTAGCATGCATGAGAATCGTAGCTATGTCAGTGGGAAGACATTGTCTAATTTGTCTGAAATTTATCAAGATATATTTTATAGTCCCCACCATGCTTTTTGAAGCTAAGCTTTGAATCCAACGTTAAACCAAGATAATTAAACTCACCTCATAAATCTTTTCACCATTTATAGAGATCTACATTGGAGCAACAAATATTTGTTTTAGAAAAAAACATCCCTTTTGTTTTACTGGTGTTCAAGGTGAGGCATGATTGCTCTAACCACTGTGTAATCCTTTCCATAGCAACTTTTAACCTCTCAGCCACTAACACTGCTGTTCTCGCATGTGTAAAAATAGCAGTATCGTCGGCATACATTTGCACCTGTATCCCTTCACACTGCTGTGGAAGGTCTTTAATGTACAGACTAAATAGTAAAGGGCCTAATATTGATCCTTGGAGTATGCCCATTTTACAGTTTAAATTACTAGAATGAAGGATGAGGAAATCCAAGGCTCAAGATGAAAATTGGAAATTAGATAGTTTAGAGAGAAGAACATTATGATTAACTGAGTCAAAGGCTTTACGCAAATCTAAGAATATAGCACCAACTGTTCCACCTTTATCAAGCCTGTATTTAATTTGCTCTGTAAAATGTGAAGTAACTGTTTCAGTAAAATGATTTATTCTGAAACCAAACTGCATACAGTGTAAACCAGTCTTAGCTGTATTAAGATAAGATGTCAATTGTTCCAAAACTATCTTCTCTGCAACCTTAGACACTAGTGGTAGTATGCTGATAGGTCTATAGTTACTAACCTCAAAGTGATCCCCCGATTTAAAGATAGGAGAAACAATGGACTGCTTCCACGCAATAGGAAAAACACTATATTTAAATGATAAATTAATTAAATGAGAAATAACAGGAGCTAAAATATCTTTGTGAGTTGGTGACAAATTGATGAACATCCCTACATTTAGTATTTCTTAATGAAGCGATAACTTTGTTAACCTGCATTTCATTAGTCATGGCTAAGTTAAAACTTCAACTATTGAAGTTATGACTATCAACATCAAGTGGCACAATATTTATTTCCTTTTTTGCAAATTTCTACTCCAGTACATTAACAGAATTAATAATCATTAAAAGTAGTCGCAATAGAGTAGTCATCTATAATTAAATTACTTTAATCTTAAGATCCCCTGAAGAAATGATCTCCTTCTGTAAAAGACTATTAACATTTTTCCAGATCAGTTTGCTATTTCCTTTTTTCTTCAATTGCTGAAGATAATAATTTGATTTGGCTACTCTCAACTCTCGAATAACTTTATTTCGCAGACCTTTATAACAAAGCCTATCGGTATCTCTTCCTGTCTTAATCACCGTTTTTAATGCAGAGTCCCTGTTCTGCAGCAGCTTCAGTAAATTTTCATTAAACCAGGGTAAAATATTTTTATTTTTGACTTTTCTGAATTTTTACATTGAATTTATCCCTTACAAAATTAATCCTGTTGATGAATGTGTTACAACCATGCTCTAAATCCTCAGAAGATAATATATCATCCCACTTTAAACTGGCTATTTCCTCATTGAACTCAAGTAGCTGTCCCTTAAGGTATACCACAGAAAACCTTAGTGGAAGCTGTTGTAATGTTTCTAAACCTATTTTTTGGTTTAAGCAACCAAGGTTAAATTGTGATCAGATAACCCAGTGATCAAATTATAACTCTTGATTATCCTTTCAGGTTTGTTTGTGAATATTAGATCTATCTGTGATCTAGAGGTTTTAGCAATTCTTGTAGGTCTTTTAATTATCTGATTTAAAAGATACTTATTTACAACAGTTTTCAGTTTTTTCCTCTTTAGTTTATCCTCCCAGTTTAAATTAGTCACCCAATGATTATTTCTTTGTTATGGTCACATTCCTTTAAAATATCTGCAAGTTGTTTATAAAATATATCATTTGCAGCGGGAGGTCTCTGTACACACCTATGATAATAAATGACATTTGAGGAGATAAAATTATTTTTAGCCCTACAAACTCCAAGTCATTGACGGAGTTAAACACAAGACGTTCACAATTAATACCATTTCTCACATATATTAACACTCCCCCTTCCCTTCCAGAGAATATGTCACACCTAAAACATTGATAACCAGACATCATGAATACACTTGAAGGAGATAATTGATGCAACCACGTTTCAGATATGCAAAGGAAGTCCAAATTTGAATTAATAATAAATGAGACAATTGTTCATTCTTTGAAACAATACTTCTAATATTCAAGTGTCCACCAAAAAGTCCTCTCGGTTTCACCTTAGGGTCCCACAAGACCTTCACGTGATTAACAGTCTGAAAGATCCTAGACACAGACTGCTTTCTTACTGCAGGATTTTGACACAAGGAGACGTTAAACTTAGTCGCTGGACCATCGCTAGATTTAAAATCCCCACTGATCAGTGTAGAAATAGAATGCACTGGAGCATTATATACGTTGTTAATTAAACATGCTTCGCTGTTTGACGGGCCAGGTGAATCCACAGGAAGACACCAGGCACTCGCCTCATCGTGAGACGTCACCAACGTTTTTCCCAAACGAGGCTCAACTCCAGATTCCAGCTGTATTCCCGGACTAACCGGTCCTGGATTTAGGTGAACATCCCCCAGAGAGCAGCAGTAAAATAAGCAAGAACCCATGAGTCTTTCGTGAAGGCGCAGCAAAATCCCGCTGTCTAGCGGTGTGTATCCATATCACTGCATGTCCATAGTCCAAGACAGATGAGTAAATTATGTAGAATCCGAAGAGATTATGATGAAAACTTCCCGCATGAGTAGATGATTAGAGAAGACCAGAATATAAACAGTTTCTCCCCTGATCAGCATGACTACTCAAATTTTTAGAGCACAGCTGATCCACATGGAGAAATCTGGACACAAGACATACCGGTAGTGCAGCCGTAGAAAAAAGTAGTAGTAGAAAAAACACACCACGAAACGTTGATTCAAATTTTTTGTAGTTGCAACTTTTAAGTCTATGAATAAAGTTTAAAAAGGCCTCTGACAAATGTGTATAGAGACAAAGAAAATGGCAAGATAGAAAAGTGGAGTTACAGCACCTGCCAGGCAACACCACCACACCACTGCCGCCATAGTGGCCTAAGATCCGGAATCTTGAAAGATCTAGAAAAGTGAGTGGATTCTTGAAAGATCTAGAAAAGTGAGTGGATTCGTGGAAGTTCTAGAGAAGCGACTAGATTCTTGAAAGATCTAGAAAAGTGAGAGGATTCTTGAAAGATCTAGAAAAGTGAGAGGATTCTTGAAAGATCTAGAAAAGTGAGTAAATTCTTGAAAGATCTAGAAAAGCGAGTGGATTCTTGAAAGATCTAGAAAAGCAAGTGGATACTTGAAACATCTAGAAAAGTGAGTGGATTCTTGAAAGATCAAGAAAAATGAGTGGATTCTAAAAAGATCTAGAAAAATGACTGGATTCTTAAAAGATCTAGAAAAGTGAGTGGATTTGTGGAAGTTCAAGAAAAATGATTAGATTCTTGAAAGATCCAGAAAAGAGAGTGGATTCTTGAAAGATCAAGAAAAGCGAGTGGATTCTTGAAAGATCAAGAAAAGCGAGTGGATTCTTAAAAGATCAAGAAAAGCGAGTGGATTCTTGAAAGATCAAGAAAAGCGAGTGGATTCTTGAAAGATCAAGAAAAGCGAGTGGATTCTTAAAAGATCAAGAAAAGCGAGTGGATTCTTAAAAGATCTAATAAGTGAGTGGATTCTTGAAAGATCTAGAAAAGAGACTAGATTCTTGAAAGATCTAGAAAAGAGACTAGATTCTTGAAAGATCTAAAAAAAACTAGTGTATTCGTGGACATTCAAGAAAGGTGATTGGATTCTTGAAAGATCTAGAAAAGTGAGTGAATTCTTGAAAGATCTAGAAAAGTGAGTGGATTCTTAAAAGACCTAGAAAAGTAAGTGGATTGTTGGAAGTTCAAGAAAAATGACTAGATTCTTGAAAGATCTAGAAAAATGAGTGGATTCTTAAAAGACCTAGAAAAGTAAGTGGATTGTTGGAAGTTCAAGAAAAATGACTAGATTCTTGAAAGATCAAGAAAAGCGAGTGGATTCTTGAAAGATCAAGAAAAGCGAGTGGATTCTTAAAAGATCTAGAAAAGCCACGGGATTCTTGAAAGATCAAGAAAAGCGAGTGGATTCTTAAAAGATCTAGAAAAGCGACAGGATTCTTGAAAGATCAAGAAAAGCACTCACTTATTAGATTTTTCAAGATTCCATTCACTTTTCTAGATCTTACAAGAATGCACTCACTTTTCTAGATCTTACAAAAATTCAGTAACTTTTCTAGATTGTTCTAGAATACAGTTGCCGTTATAGAACTTCCACAAATCCACTCACTTTTCTAGATCTCTCAAGAATCCATTCAAGTTTCTAGATTTTTCAAGAATCCATTCGCTTTTCTAGATCTTCCAAGAATCCACTCACTTTTCTAAATCTTTCAAGAATCTTCTCGCATTTCTTGAACTTCCACACAGTTGCTTTTAAAGATCTTTCATGAAACCCCTCTCTTTTCTATATCTCTTAAGAATCTAGTCACATTTCTAGATCTTTCGAGAAAATAGGTGCTTTTCTGGAACTCCCACAAATCCACTCACTTTTCTAGATCGTTCAAGAATCCATTCACTTTTCTAGATCTTTTAACAATCCAATCACCTTTCTTGAACATCCACAAATACACTTGCTTTTATAGAACTTTAAAGAGTCCACTTACTTATTAGATTTTTTTAAAATTCCAATAAATTTTCTAGATCTTTAAAGAATCTAGTCACTTTTCTAGATGTTTCAAGAATCTAGTTTCTTATCTAGAACTTCACATATCCAGTAGATCTTTCACAAATCCAGTAACTTTTCTAGATTGTTCTAGAATATAGTTGCATTTATAGAACTTCCACAACTCCACACACTTTTCTAGAGTTTTCAAGAATCCACTCATTTTTCTAGATTTTTCAATAATCCACTCACTTTTCTAGATCTTTCAAGAATCTTGTTGCTTTTCTTGAACTTCAACAAATCCACACACTTTTTTTTTTAGATTTTTCAAGAATCCACTCACTTTCCTAGATTTTTCAATAATCCAGTCACTTTTCGAGATCTTTCAAGAATCCACTCACTTTTCTAGATCTTTCAAGATTCTACATACTTTTCTAGATATTTCAAGAATCCACTCAATTTTCTAGATCTTTCATGAAACCACTCACTTATAAAATTTTTCAAGATACTGGTCACTTTTCTAGAATGTCCCCAAATCCACTGACTTTTCTAGATCTTTCAAGAATCTAGTCACTTTTCTAGATCTTTAAAGAATCAACTCACTTTTCTAGATCTTTCCAGAAAATAGTCACTTTCCTAGACCTTCCACAAATCATCTCACTTTTCTAGATCTTTCAAAAATCCATTTTTCAAGAACTCATTCGCTCGTCTAGATCTGTCAAGAATCCACTTGCTTTTCTAGTGTCACCAAATCCACTGACTTTTCTAGATCTTTCAAGAATCAACTCACTTTTCTACATCTTTCAAGAATCCATTCACTTTTCTAGATTTTTCAAGATTCTACATACTTTTCTAGATCTTTCAAGATTCTAGTCACTTTTCTAGAATGTCCCCAAATCCCCTGACTTTTCTAGATCTTTCAAGAATCAATTCACTTTTCGAGACCTTTCAAGAATCTAGTCAATTTTCTAGATTTTCAAGAATCCACTCACTTTTCTAGATTTTTCAAGATTCTTGTCACTTTTCTAGAATGTCCCCAAATCCACTGACTTTTCTGGATCTTTCAAGAAACAACTCACTTTTGCAGAATGTCCCCAAATCCACTGATTTCACTAGATCTTTCAAGAATCCACTCACTTTGCTAGATACTTCAAGGATCTGCTCACTTTTCTAGATATTTCAAGAATCAACTCACTTTTCCAGATATTTCAAGAATCCACTCACTATTGTAGATCTTTCTAGAAAATAGTTGCTTTACTAGACCTTCCACAAATCCACTGACTTTTCTAGATATTTCAATAATACATTCACTTTTCCATATTTTTTGAGTCCAGTCAATTTTCTAGATCTTTCAAGAATCGACTCACTTTTCTAGATTTTTCAAGAATCTAGTCACTTTTCTAGATCTTTCAAGAATCTAGTCACCTTTCTAGATCTTTCAAGAATGTAGTTACCTTTCTAGATCTTTCAAGAATCTAGTCACTTTTCTAGATCTTTCAAGAATCACCTTACTTTCTAGAACTTTCAAGTATCTAATCAGTTTACTAGATCTTTGAAGAATCCACTCACTTTTCTAAATTTTTCAAGATTCTAGTCACTTTTCTAGAATGTCCCCAAATTTACTGACTTTTCTAGATCTTTGAAGAATCCAGTCACTTTTCTAGAATGTCACTAAATCCACTGACTTTTCTGGATCTTTCAAGAAACAACTCACTTTTGCAGAATGTCCCCAAATTTACTGACTTTTCTAGATCTTTCAAGAATCCACTGACTTTTCTAGATCTTTCAAGAATCCACTCACTTTTCGAGAACTTTCAAGAATCAACTTACTTATTATATTTTTCAAGAATCCACTCGCTTTTCTGGATCTTTTAAGAATCAACTCACTTTTCTAGATCTTTCAAGAATCCAGTCACTTTTCTAGATTTTTCAAGATTCCACATACTTTTCTAGATCTTTCAAGAATCCATTCGATTTTCTAGATCTTTCATGAAACCACTCACTTACAAGATTTTTCAAGAATCTGGTCACTTTTCTAGATCTTTAAAGAATCATCTCACTTTTCTATATCTTTCAAGAATCTAGTCACTTTTCTAGAATGTTCCCAAATCCACTCACTGTTCTAGATCTTTCAATAGTCCAGTCACCTTTCTTGAACGTCGATGAATACACTCGCTTTTCTAGATCTTTTAAGAATCCTCTCACTTTTCCAGATTTTTCAAGATTCCACTCACTTTTCTAGATCTTTCAAGAACATGCTGACATTTCTAGATCTTTCAATAATCCAGTTGCTTTTCTTGAACTTCCAAGAATTCACTCACTTTTCTAGATCTTTCACAAATCCACTCACATTTCTAGATCGTTCACGAATCCACTCGCTTTTCTAGATCTTTCAAGAATCCAGTCACTTTTCTAGATCTTTCAGGAATCCAGTTGCTTTTCTTGAACTTCCATGAATTTACTCACTTTTGCAGATCTTTCAAGAATACACTCACTTTTCTAGATCTTTCAAGAATCCACTCAGATTTCTAAATCTTTCAATAATCCACTAGTTTTTCAAGAATCCAGTCACTTTTCTAGAACTTCCTCAAACCCTCTAATTTTGTTTTAGATCAATGAAAAATCCACTCACTTTTCTAGATCTTTCAAGAATCCACTTGCTTTTCTAGATTTTTCAAGAATCCAGTCACTTTTCTAGATCTTTCAAGAATCCAGTTGCTTTTCTTGAACTTCCATGAATTTACTCACTTTTCTAGATCTTTCAAAGAGTCAAGTCGCTTTTTGAGCTCTTCCACAAATCCACTAACTTTTCTAGATCGTTCAAGAATCCTCTCACTTTTCTAGACCTTTCAAGAATCCACTCAATTTTCTTGATTTTTCAAGAATCCATTTACTTTTCTAGATTTTTGAAGAATCCACTCACTTTTGCAGATCTTTCAAGAATCCATTCACTTTTCTAGTTCTTTCAAGAATCCACTTGCTTTTCTAGATCTTTTAAGAATCCAGTCACATTTCTAAATCTTTCAAAAATCTAGTCGCTTTTCTAGATCTTCCACAAATCCAATGACTTTTCTATGTTTTTCAAGAATCTACTCACTTTTCTAGATCTTTCAAGAATCCACTCACTGTTCTAGATCTTTCAAGAGTCTAGTCACTTTTCTATATCTTCCACAAATCCATTCACTTTCTAGATCTTTTGAGAATCCACTCGTTTTTCTAGATCTTTCAAGAATCCACTCACTTCTCTAGATCTTTGAAGAATCCACTCACTTTTACAGATCTTTCAAGAATCCACTCGGTTTTCCAGATCTTTCAAAAATCCAGTAGATTTTCTAGAACATACAAGAATCCAGTCAATTTTCCACATCTTTCAAGAATCCAGCCACATTTCTAGATCTATCTGGAATATAGTTGTTTTTCTAGAACTTCCACAAATCCATTTGCTTTTTTAGATCTTTCATCCACTTTCATGAATCCACTCATTTTTCTATATCTTTGAAGAATCCACTCACTGTTCTAGATATTTCAAGAGTCCTGTCGCTTTTCTAAAACTTCCCCAAATCTAAATCTTTCAAGAATCCAGTTGCTTATCTAGATCTGGCAAAAATCCACTCACTTTTCTAGATCTATCAAGAATCCAATCACTTTTCTTGAATGTCCACTAATACACTAGCTTTTCTAGATCTTTCAAAAATCTAGTCTCTTTTCTGGATGTTTCAAGAATACAGTTACTTTTCTTGAACTTCCACGAATCCACTCACTTTTCTAGATCTTCCACAAATCCACTCACTTTTCTAGATCTTTAAAGAATCCACTCACTGTTCTAGACCTTTCAAGAATCCCATCACTTTTCTAGAACTTCCCAAATCCACACACATTTCTAGATCTTTCAAGAATCCAGCTACTTATCTAGATCTGTTAAGAATCCACTCACTTTTTTTTAGATCTTTCAAGAATCTAAACACCTTTCTTGAACGTCCATGAATACACTCGCTTTTCTAGATCTTTCAAGAATACAGTCACTTTTTCAAATCTTTCAAGATTCCAGTCACTTTAGATCTTTCAATAATCAAGTTGCTTTCCTAGGACTTCCACAAATCCACTCACTTTTATAGAACTTTCAAGGATCCACTCACTTTTCTAGATCTTTCAAGAATCTAGTCACATTTCTAGATCTTTCTAGAATATAGTCACTTTTCTAGAACTTCCACAAATTCACTCACTTTTCTAGATCTTTGAAGAATCAACTCACTGTTCTTGATCTTTCAAGAGTCCAGTCACTTTTCAAGAACTTCACCAAATCCAGACACATTTCTAGATCTTTCAAGAATCCAATCACTTTTCTTGAATGTCCATGAATACACTCGCTTTTCTAGATCTTTCAAGATTCCACTCACTTTTCTAGATGTTTCAAGAATCCACTCGCTTTTATAGATCTTTCAAGAATCCAGTCAATTTTCTAAAACTTCCACAGATCCATTCACTTTTCTAGATCTTTCAAGAATCCACTCACTTTTCTAGATCTTTCAAGAATCCAGTCGCTTGTCTAGAACTTCCACAAATCCACTCACTTTTCTAGGTCTTTCAAGAATCCAGTAGATTTTCTAGAACTTCCACACATCCACTCACTTTTCTAGATCTTTCAAGAATCTACTGACTTTTCTAGATCTTTCACAAATCCGGTTGCTTTTCTAGAACTTCCACAAATCCGCTCATCTGTCAAGAAGTGGGTTTGTGTGTGTTTTTCTGTGTGTGTTTATGTGTGTGGGTCTGTGTGATTGTGTGTGTGCATGTGTGTTTGTATATGTGTGTGTTTGAGTGTGTTTGAGTGTGTGTGTGCGGGTGTGTGTGTGTTTGTGTCTTTGTGTGTTTGTGTGTGTGGGTGTGATTGCGTGTGTGGGTGTTTGTTTGTGTGTGTTTGTGTGTGTGTGTTAGTGTGTGTGTTTGTGTGCTTTTGTTTTTGTTTGTATGTGTTTGTGTGTGTCCATGTGTGTGTGTTTGTGTGTGTGTGTGTGTGTTTGTGTGTTTGGGTGTGATTGCATCTCTGTGTGTTTGTTTGTGTGTGTGTGTTTGTGTTAGTTTCTGTTTGCTTGTGTGTGTGTGTGTGCTTGCATGTGTGTTTGTGTGTTTTTGTGCATGTGTTTGTGTGTGTGATTGCGTCTGTGTGTGTATGTTTGTGTGTGTGTGTGTGTTTGTGTATGTGTAACAGGTTAAAACAAAAATGATCAGATGCGTAATGTAAACATTTACTATATGTTCACTAAAATCCTTCTGCTGATTATTTGTATTTCATTTCTGTTAATTTTGTACAATTCACAAGGGGTTTTATTAAGATTTTTTTTTGGGGGGGGGGGGGTAGTTGACGCTGGTTTGGTATTTTTCTTCGGTTTGCGCTATGAGCACATGGGAGAGGTAAGCGGTTTGTGAGCTCTTCTTTAAAGAGTTTTCAAATTTGTATAAATTGTAAAAGTATGGTTATATGTCGGTATAATATGCGTTATGAGGGGACATACAATGTTTTATTGTTGGTTTTATGTGTGGATTGCATAAGTCAAGAAATATATTGGGCATGTTAGATGGATTGGCTCATTTGGATGAATGCAGGCCTTCTAATATGTTTTATATTGTGTAGGAGGTGCACCAGATTAATGTCATGCCTGATGGTGATATGTGACTTTTGATTATTCACAGGTTTGTCTCTTCAATGTATTTCATTTATTTATCTTACTCTGTATGTTTGCTTTATCGCTGTATTTAATATGGTGATGTAATATTTGATGGGTTTAGGAAATATCTTCCGTTTCATTGCGTTTTGATATCCATTTTAATACATGTGTAAATCATTTAATGATTACCGTTAATGTGGATTTCCTTGCTTTTGTTAACCTGTGGGCTTACATGCTCTTGGGTTTGCGCTATGAGTGCATGGGAGAGGAGGTGCACCAGATTAATGTCATGCCTGATGGTGATATGTGACTTTTGATTATTCACCGAATCCGTGAAAATAAACCTCCTCGAGTTCAGCAGAGTTGTCGGTCGTCCAGTCCCTTATTTACACACAACGCAGAGTTTGCAGCTGTGACAGCGGTCAGACAGGACCAGTTACATATGTGTGTTTGTGTTTTGTGTGTTGGTGTGTGTTTGTTTGTGTTAGTTTCTGTTTGCTTGTGTGTGTTTGTGTGTGTGTGTTTGTGTGAGTCTGTGCTTGAGTGTGTGTGTGTGTGTGTTTGCGTATGTGTTTGTGTGTGTGTTTGTGTATTTGCATGTTTGTGTGTGTGTGTTTTTGTTTGTGTGTTTGTGTGTATTTGTGTTTGTGTGTGCATTTGTGTGTTTGTGTGTGTGTGTTTGTGAGAGTGTTCGTCTGTGTTTGTGTGTGTGTTTGTGTGTGATGGAAAGTTTTTCCTTGTCGAAGCAGAGACCAGGAGACGTTGGGATATCTTTCAAGCAGAAGTTACTCGCTGTAGTCATCCAAGTCTAACTATAGTTTCAGCACTGTAGAATTTATACTTTTCCAGGGGGAGGGATACATAGAGGTGGAGACAATCTAAACAAAGCCTGCAACTGCAGTACAGGAATCAGCCCGGTAACGGAATTTCCCCAGCCCTGATCTCATCAGCATAACAATGTCATTCAAATGCATAGGTGCTAATCCAATCTGCCTGATGGTATCACCCAGACCTTCACATTATCATAGAGACAAAGGCACAGCCTGGCCTTGAGATTAGCATTCACATTTAACCTGGGACCCTGCCCGGTGGTCAGGAAGTACATAAAGACAAAAGGTTAATGTCTCAGACACCTGGGCTGCCAGACTTGATCATCTTATAATGTCATCATCTTTACCTCAAAATGTAAAACCCAATGTACATAACTTTTTCAGTTTATATACTATTATGTTGGAACCTAGATTTAACATTTTATAAATTTGTAATCCCACAGTTCCCCCTATGAGAATTCTAATAACTCTCACAAAATACAAATTTAGCCACTTCATTCTTGTAACTTGTGATCGTTACAGGCACATAGCACTTGTTCTGTTGATTGTCTGTAGTGACGAATGGCATGCTGACATATAAACAAACATGTATCTAAAGTCTGTGATGTTCTTATGGGTAGTCTTTTCTGGTTGGAGCTGTCATTTGCGTGGGTTATTTGTGGGGTATTTGTATTATTAGCTGTGTGGGTTATTTGTTGAATGAAACACTTGATACTGTGGATGCATAGATAGTACAGCAGAACTGCTATTTCCTTGATCCACAGCCAGGGTTTCCCTAACAGGTTTCCGAACCATGAAGAATTATCTTCAGTCATCTGGTGTAATTTTGTTGAAAAATCAAGAATATCTTGTTGGATTTTGTTCAAGTCCTCTGTTGGATCCATTAACCTGGTGCAGCACTCAGGGCCAATAATGGTGCAGGCTCCCCCTTGCATTGCAAGAATGTAATCCAAGGCCACTCCGTTCTTTAAGATCATTATCATTAGTGCGGACACTGCATGAGGGCGTCTTATGTTTACAGTCTGTCCTAACACCATTCCTGATGAAGCCTGTAGCACTAGATGAACTGCCTGTACTGCTCTAAGACATGGGCCCATACCTTGAGCAACTATGTCAAGTTTACCAGAATGAATTGGGCGTAAACTGCCCCATGATCTTGCATTAGACATGCAGTCATAAAGCCAAAGTGTTCATGAACATAAAGCACAAAGGGCCTATCAGATTGTGCAATTCCTAATGCTGGTGCTTGACATAGTGCTCTCTTCGAAGCATTGAAAGCTTTGAGATTAATTTCTTCCTTACAAACCGTATTGGAATCTTTAACCTGGCCTTTCAACAAGTCATAGAGCAGTTGAGCAATCGATGCATAGTCTTCAATCCAAGGTCTACAGTAACCTGCTGTGCCTAAAAATGATCGGAGTGCTTTAATGGTAGTAGGTGGAGGTATTGCTTTGACTGAAGCGGCTCGATTCTGTGTAATGGATCTATGTCCTGTACCAATTGTTTGACCCAGAAACGTGACTTGGTTTTTAGCAATTTGAGCTTTGTGAAACCTGCATTTGTGTCCTTTTTATGCAAATAGTCTAACAGTGCTGCCAATTCAGTTTGATGTACCTCGTGATCTGTTGAGGCAATCAAAATATCATTGACATATTGAATCATAGTGGACTGTTTGACTGGACATTCTGGGTCACACATCACGTCTGACAGCCTGATGGTACAGAAAAGAATCCATTAGACATATCGATAACTGAAAAAACCTTACAGTCTTATGGTAAGCCATTACAAATTGTAGATGGATCTGCTACTAGGGGGGTGATTTTATCAATATGTTTATTGGCTACTCTGTAGTCTATGGTGAGTCTCCATGTCCCATTGGCTTTCTTGATGGGCCATATGGGTGAGTTACAGGGACTGTTGGTTTTAAAGATGTGGCATTAAAAAATGAGCGCTTTTTCCTGAGGCACGCCACGATTCTGCCCACAGTGTGCCGCAAGATTCTGCAAGTTGGTGCTTTAGTATTTAAATGCATGTGTTGGCCAGAGCACATTATACAGTATAATCACTTTATTTATTTTCCCCTTCCATCTTTCCTGTTTCCATTTGAGATCCATCTTCAGGAGTTTCACTTCTCACTGGGTTTTGAAGCTCTCTGTATAGATGTTCTGAAAAAAATCTTGATCTGTAAAATCCTCAAGAAAAATAAAATTCTTTTCAATTCTTTTCAATTTCAATTCTTTTCACATTTTTTTCTCAGTAAATATATTTTTAAAGGTGCTATTGACATAAGATTTTCACCAGATGTTGGTAACAACCCATTCAATCCACACATACGAAGAAATCAAACCATAGATGTCCATGTGTAATGTGAAATGAAACTGGAAAAAGTATTGTACATACTTAATGAAATTTATTTAATATTTTGTACAAAAATCTTTGTCAATAAAGATGCCTACCGTATGGAGAAACTATTGCATGCATTGCTCAGGTGTGATTTTGGCCCATTCTTCCACACAAAGTCTTAAAATCTTGAAGGTTCCATGGGCCTCTTCTGTGAACTCTGACCTTTAGTTCTTTCCATAGATTTTCAGTTGGATTCAAGTCAGGTGATTGACTAGGCCATTCTAGCAGCTTTAATTTCTTTCTCTGAAACCAGTCAAGAGTTTCCTTGGCTGTGTGTTTGGGATCATTGTCTTGCTGAAATGTCCACCCTTGTTTCATCTTCATCATCCTAGCAGATGGCAGATTTTCATCAAGAATGTCTCTGTACATTTTTGTATTCATCCTATCTTTAATTATAGGACGTTTGCCAGTACTGTATGCTGAAAAACAGCCCCCCACCATGATGTTCCCTCCTTGGTGTTTTTGGGGTGATGTCATGGCTCAATCAAGTTCTGAACACAGGAGGAAGCACTCTCCTGAGTTTTGAGCACACTTCCAGCAGGCTGACAGGCTGATATATCAGCAGAGCGTTCATTGTGTTAATTGCGAAGTATTGTTCCTAGTTGACGTACCAAACCTTAGCCTCATGCAAATATTGTGTTGGATTACTGTGTTTTTGACCTTTTTCCTGATCTCTCTCATTTTGCCTTTTTGTCTAGCGTTTATTGGACTTGTTTGCTGATTTCTAGTTTTCCCGTTTTTTTTTTTTTTTTACTTCTGCCTGTTTTTTGACCTTGCCTTTTAAATTTAGGAGATAAACTATTAGTCTTGTAGCTTTTCTAAATTTCAGTGTCCTCCAGAGATGATGTGCTGTATCTGATAAACTAAGTTACTGTTTATCTGCTTTTAAACTTGTGGACTTAACTCACACCATGTCCTCCTACTTTACAAATCAGAGTGTATGGAAATCTTTGAGGGTTGAGGGGCACAACAACTGGAAATCATTAAGAGCGGTAATTAATATTGTAAATACTGTTTTAGTGTGGAATTTGAGACAGAAGCATTCCATTAGGTTGTGACTAGTTAGAGTGCCCATAATGACCCCTGATGACTGTTATAAATAGACCTCCAATTTCCCCAGATCTCAATCCAATGGACACGGGACAACCAATTCAGATCCATAGAGGATCCACTGTGGGAAAATTTATTTGCTTACCATGCACCTAATCATTAAGTACATTTGATTCCTAATCAGTAAGGGTAGGTTAAAATTTCCTTTAGTCTTTAAGACAAATCTAATTAAGTTTTAATCATTAAAACTAACAAAGAGACATTACTAGGTAAATCGAGACAAAGTGTTTAATCATTAAACTTACTCAGGTATGCTTAATCAAATGATGATTTTAAGGTAATATAACTAAGTCACTTCGATCATTTTTATAAACAATGTTGCCTGTCTAATTATCGTATCTAATCTACGGGTTATCTGATTATCTAATAATCCTTTCAGTATTAACCTTTCATAATCATTAGTCAACAGCTAAACTTATAGCAAATAGGTGCAAAAAAGTTCATATAAATTGCATATAATGTACAGAAATTATATAGAACAAGAAGTAGCTTACCCAGGTAAGTGGAAGAATAGTAAAATTCCTGGTGGCAAAAGTATAGAATAAACTAACAAGTACCGAGACGGAAGTGTGTTTGGAGAAGATGTTATTTAAATGCCAGGAGAAGCAAGCAAAATATTATTGTAGTGGCTGATGTTAATGTAAACATAGAGAGAAAACGCTGAATAGGTGTAATGGAAATATACAGACTTAAAAACATGAAGCAATGGAAGATTTAGAGAATTAAATTAAACTAGATTAAAATAAACTGGAATCCTATCCTAAATACATGAATAATAAAATAAAATAAAGTAAATGACTAAATAAATAGGTTAAAGGTAAACTAGGTTAGTTAACCTAAATTAAAAAAAAACTAGACTAACATCACAGAGCCATTTTACCCCTTTTACCTTTACTACTAGTAAAATAAGGGCAGCACCCTTTCCTTAAATAATAATAATCCTTAAATAAATATCCTCAGGATTCTAAGTAATTGCAGAGGCAGTCACCATGAACCACACAGGAACAACAAACAAGTACACAAACATATGGAACATGTGGGCTATGTAAGTTAAAGTATAAGTGATAAATTAAAGGGGTAATGAAATAAATGTGGTTTTAGTCTAAATAAGTTCTGAAGTTTAGACAGATCAACAACTAATATGTGTTAATATTAAAACTTGTGACCCATAGGCTGTATGAAGGCCACAGAAAGGTGGGGCTGTTTTTCAGGGGGAAAAATTAGTGAACATCAAAACAATCCATAGAAAAGTAGAGCTCAGCAAGTTTAGGCAGCTGGGCTAGAAAGTATATATACTGGGGGATTTGTGAAGGGGTGTGTGCTTGACTGCATCGGTTCATGAATCTGTGTATCTGAGTGCCATTTCCAGTGATATTTTTTAATAAAACTGGTTGCTTCTTCTCATCTAAGCCTGGAGGAGTGCTTTATTTCTTTGTTTTTGTCCTGCATTTTTGATCTGAACTATAAGACTTTTTTGATCATATTGGTAATTGAAAGGCTTTAGAACCACCCTGAAGTGTCCACCTGGAGAGGAGCTCTGGGTTCCGACACCACTTCTCAACTTGCAGGACGTAAAAATACAAAAGGATCTGCTGCTAATGTCTTTATGCCAAATACCACAGCAGACCTTCAGAGGTCTTGTGGTCTTCACACCTTGAGGAAATATTAAAATATTATGATATTAAAATATTATGTCCCTTTAAAAAATTTCTTTATTTCATAAAACTTCTACAGCAGACAACAGAAAAGAAGAATGTGCTTCCTGGAGTTCCTTTATACTGAACAAAAGGCACAAAACCTTATTTACACACTAATATAATGCAATCTTTGCCAACATTTCTATTCAGATGGAGTAAAGTGTACACTATGTGTCCAAAAGACTGTGGATACCTGACCATCACACCAATTTGTGCTTGTTAAATATCACCTTCCAGATTTATTCCCATTTGTTGTTATAAAAAGCTTGACTCCTCTGGACTCTGAACTCTATGCTGCTGGAACTGGTTTGGGCCTCTTAGTTTTAGTGAAGGGTAATGCTACAGAAAAAATTACATTCTATATAGAATTGCTTCCAATTTGGAGACAAGAGATTAGGGCAGGGTTGTCAAATCTAATCCACAATGGTGTGGGTGCAGGTTTTCATTCCAACTGAGCAGAAGCCACACCTGAGTTTACTGAAAGCCAAGATCGGTTGATTTAACAGGTGGAATCAGGTGTAGCTCCTGCTTGACTGGAATGATAACCTGCACCCACACTGGCCCTTTGAGGATAAGATTAGGCACCCCTGGTTTAGGGGAAGGAACAAATATGGGTGTGATGGTTATGTGTCCACAAACCTTTGGCCATGTAGTGTACACAGTATTTGTTCTTTATGTGGTCTTATGTACTGTTACGTGTTTCACCATGGTCTTGGAGTAATAACATTTCACTTCAATGTATACAAGCTAAATAGAGTTATGACAATAAAAAACCACTTGACTTGACTATATTACCCAGGTTTACGGCTACTGTTTAGTTTATAGAAGGTAAAATTATGTAAAAATGACAGGAAGTGAGGATTTATGTGAAAATTCTGAAGATTCTCCTGTAATAATTACTTGACACATCTCCACATGGAAAACAAATCCAGTACAGTATAAATTGGTCTTTACAAAGATATCTTACTGAAACAGAGAGTGTCATAAAGGAAAGGTGGAGCACTGGGGGAAAAAAATACACTGACTGTTCTGTTATAGGATAAAGTAATGGAGAACAGATTTATTAGAAATAATATGTTAGAATAGTTGTTTTTAAAGGTAATTCATTTTGTTCAGTTTGTTCCTATAATAATTAGTCCAGCAATTTGTTATGGTCACGTCACATCTAGAATTTCAGGTACAAGTCCACTGGTCATGACCTGAGAACACTAATGTAAACCTTAATTGTTTGGGAATGATTCCAAATATTTTTCATAATTTGTCATGTGTTACTGAACTTATATAAATATACAATTTACACTGTCAGATTTAAATAGCTTATAATATCTATTTTAATCATTTAATTACATTTAGTGAATATTTGGTAAAGGCCATTCAATTCCAATTAATGGACTTAACAAAAGAAATATTAAATATAAATGAAAATTCTAAAGAAATTTACTTAAATTACATAAATTCATCAATTAAGACAAATAAGACAAAATTTTTGGTTAATAATGCTGTTTTATAAAGGATTGCTTGATTGCTGTTGTAGAAAGGACATTAATCAGTTACAGTTACATTATTTACTGTCCAGTGTCACTCAAATGAGGATGGGTTCCCTTCTGAGCCTGGTTCCTCTCAAGGTTTCTTCCTCATATCATCTCAGGGAGGTTTTCTTGCCACTGTCACCACAGGCTTGCTCATTAGGGATAAAACAGGGATAAAAAAGTCTAGTAATTCAGTTGAACCATTTTTTCTCCTTTTTCTGTTTCTCTTCTTTTGTAACGCTGCTTTGAGACAATGTCCATTGAAAAAGGCCTTATACAAATAAATTGAATTGAATTGAATTGTTTTTATTTTGTTTCTGTGACCTTCAGAGACCTCTTTACATATTGTGATTGAACTGAGCTGCTTATTTGTCTTCATGCAAAATGGCTTATGCAAACCACTCAATCCCTTTGTACTGTTCAATTTCCCTTTCGTACTTTACTTTAGACTCACTTATCATGTGCTCCTTCATTACATTTGTCACAGGGACCCAGGAACAGAGACAGGAGAGCTGATGGTGAGTCAAGTGACTGAGTCTTTATTGTGCAGCCAAACAGTGCAAAACAGGTGAAGAACTGAAAACGTAACTTATCTGAGCTTATCTGAGTGGCATGCAGGGAATCCGAGATACGTTCACACAGGGCGAGACGAGGAAGGAGCTGTAGCTTAAAGTCCACAGAGAACGGGAAGGTAGCATGAACGATACGAGTGTAACGTCAATACTAGCCGTTGCTTGTATGAATGAAAGCGTGTTAAATAGTGTGTGTAATAATGAGTGTCAGGTGAGGTGTCAATATTTCGGTGATTGAGGGCGTGGTTGCGACTCTGAGGTAGGAGCCTCCATGACAACATTGACATCTCTGTTAGAATTTATCCATATAATTTAAAATTGAATTACATCACAGAGCTACAGTTTCCTTTTTTCACTCAGAGAGATGACCATCTCCAACTCCAGGTCTTTTATTATCTTTAATGTCACAGTTTGTAGTTTTTATAAGAAATAAAATCCATATTATGTGTTAGGAAAAAGCTCACATCTTATTTTGTCTCTTTGACCCCGCTGTCTTCCAATGAGCTGCTTGTTTGTTTTCCTTCAGGCAAAACCTCTTACGCAAACTATGTCCCTTTGGGCTTCTTTTAATAAAACTCTGACTCAACCAAATCAGAGTGACAAACACAGACAGATCTAAGTGCAAATATTTGCACACCCTCAGGACAAGACATTAAGTGTGCTTGGTTGTACAGATATAACATAACTCTGTTAGAATTCAGCCAAATGATTTAAGGGCAAACTATATATCTGAGCTACATTTTCTTTTTTTTTTAGAAAGAAAACAGGTGTATGCAGACACATTTTGTTTGTTTGGAAGGTCTATGTGGGTGTTTCTGTTGCACCAATCTGCAAATATCCACAGTTAAATGAGATAAGTAATAAATTCCAATGTCTTCAAAGGTCCAGGAATAAACTAACCCTTGGCAGTCAGAAGAGATTAAATAGAACACTCACCTAAACACTTGTGCTTGTAAATTACTTATTCAATTAATTAGTTTATAAAATTAATTCATTTTTTAGAATGGTTCTTTTACTTTGTTTATAAAAATATTATTTATATTATATTATTATTTTATATATAATTATTTTATATATTATGTCAGCATGTTGCATCACACACTGAATTTGATATATTTACTCACTGTCCAGATTAATATGAACCTTTACACCTGTTTATAGGATGATTCAGCTCCATTGCTCTCCCCCCTTAAATATATATATATATATATATAAAATGTATATAAGAATATCAACATTAAGTGCTTTGCCTTGTACAGAAATTCAGAATAAACTAAATGCAAATTTAGTAAATGCAAACTAAATGGAGTAAGCTAAATTCTTCCTACACAGTGAGCAGTGATGCGCCTTCTCTCCTATGTGAATGCGCTGATGTTTTCGGAGAGTACTCTGTTGAGTAAAACACTTTCCACTCTCTGAACAATTATATGGCTTTTCTCCTAGGTAAATACGCCTGTGTAGCTGAAGATTACTCTGTTGAGTGAAACTCTTGCCACGGAGGGAACAGAGATACTGCTTTTCTCCAGTGTGAATGCGTTCATGTCGATGGAGATCACTCTGTTGTACTGATCACTCAGTAAACCTTTTTCCACACAGTGGGCAGTGACACGGTTTTTCTCCTGTGTGAATACGCTGATGTTTTCTGAGATTACTTTGGTCAGGAAAACTCTTCTCACACTGTGAGCAGTAATACAGCTTCTCTCTTGTGTGAATGCACTGGTGAACTAGTAGAGTACTCTGTTGATTAAAACTCTTTCCACACTTCGTAGTGGCAATTCTGGACGTGTTTGTAGAGATCAATTGAAGATGCATAGGAAAGAGGTCATGTGGAGCAAGAGAAGTCTTCCAACGTAGCTTTGTATATTTCTGGAGAAAGTATTTGGAAACCTGACAATCACAACTGTACAGTTAAGTGATATCAGCTGCTGCCCATAACTTTTTTATGGATATTTATCTGTTTAGATTTCTCAGGTTAACACCTATATATATCTGTATTCACTATTTCATGGTGAAATAATCATGGTGCCCACCATGGCTAACGGGTTTGCTTTGCTCTCCCAGTACCACCATAATTTTGTATCTGTGTTAGTGTTGTTATCTGTCTTGAATGCACAGTTCATGAAGACAGTAATTTACAGCAGATAAGGGAACGCTGCGCTCTTATTTTTACAGAAACCTGGTTTCTGTAATAGGGAGATGTGCAAAGTAAGAATTTCACTGTATGGTCTAAATTACTATGCACATGTCAATAAACCTCTTGAATTGCTGCATTGGAACTGTGTTTAATTAATGTTTGAATAAATACTTATTTCACCCACTGTAAGTGGTCCTTCCTCTTCCTCATCTGTGGCACAAAGATTGCCATAAAAATTGTTGCCATGAAAATTATCCATGTTCACGCTCTTTTAATGACATAATTTTCCAGGATTTTTCCATTAGATTTATGATCACTAGGAATACTGTCCATAAGTTTGTGATGACTGTCAGTGATATTAGAAATCACTGACATATACCAACTACTGTGACAGCTAATAAAATTGATTATTTTAATAAATTATAAGCTAGATTAAGCTATCCTATTCTGTATCCAAGCTAGAATAAGCTAGCCTATTTCATATTCAATTTCCTTAATTACTTGCAGTCTCACTTTAGACAGGGAAGCGGAACATATTTCTCTGATACACCTTAATGTTCATTTCATCTCCATGCCATTCTTAAATATATGGGGACATTGTTAAGTGCCGATGTGGGAATGGAGGTCAGAGCAGGGAAAATTGAGTAAGGATCTACACAATCTACATGGATCTACCTGTGCGAGACTGCTCGAACATGTTTTGTGTTTCATTAAGTGGCAGAGGAATTAAAAGGGGGGCAAGACAAGCTGCATGAGTCAGAGAGAGAGAGACATGATCTGCACAGAGCCATGCATGTGTGCATATAAAGAAAATAATAAAAACCACTGAAAAGCTATCACAGTAGTAACAGCCAATAATAAGCCCCTTTGACTTGTCCCAAGCCTGCCATCTTGTCATTTCTCCCTCTTCCTAAAGCACTGAATCTAGCACTTATTCTTTCCCTGTTGTTTTATGTATTTTTAAAAAATGTAAAAAATTATTTGGGTTAGGGTTAGGGTTAGGGTTATTTAAAATTTATTTCCTCCCAACAAAGTTTTTAAACTGATGGTATCCTTAGTCTGTGACCTAGTGAACCAGTGTTGATGTGTTCTGTGACAGAGACGAACTTTTCAAAGAACTTTTGTATGTCTGTCTGTATGAGGGCATCTGCTAAATGCTGTAAATGCATTTTACTATTTGCCATTTACCATTTGTGGAGCAATTTTGGTTCCAGTGGTAGTCAAATGTATGCCTGAGATCTTTGGTGTGCTCCCCTTCGTACAACACCAAGAGTTCCTGTCCTGGGTTAATGGTTTGACAGCAACGGTACAGAATCCCACCTTGATATGGAAATGCCACAAGATTTTGCTCTTCTTCATTATAAGCACAGTTCACATACCTAAAGGAATAAAGCAAAGCAGCAAAAAAGGTAACAATTAAAAATTACATGGAGAATCAATGACAGGAAAATGACAAATTTATTTAAAAAAAAAAAAAAAGAACTATGAACACACCCAACATTCATACCTCACCCTATCCAGTTAGCATGCATCTCTATTCTTAGCGTCTGTGTATTCTTTACACTACCTGCTTCTGTATATCTGCAAAAAATGACCAATTTATTTTCATCTACTTTATTAAACATTTTTTCTGTGTTGAATAAAAGCACTCCTGTTTCATGATAGCCTAAAGGTGTAGTCTAGATGCTGCACCTGTAATCAGTTTCATGTGTGCATTACAAATAGGCAGGACCTCATATTCAATGTAGAATAGTCCAATCTAGAGGTTGTACATTCACAGAATTGGTTTAGAGATTTTAATGATGTAAAGCAGCATCTGTTGTTAGAGCATGGTTCTTGACTGTATCTTTTGATTTCTTGGAACAGCCATCAAGCTCTATGGTGAAATTCCTATTGCAGTCAGACTGGGTCTCCAGTATTAGACCCAGTATTTCTGTTTTATCAGAATTCAGTAAGGGTTTTTTTACGCATCCTAACTTTGTCTTAAAATAATTTTTGCATAAAAACATTTTGCACTGTATTGCTGAGTTTGACTTCTCTGACAAATATTATTGTATCCTGCACATTGAAGTGAAAGACAAACCAGATTGCTAGTAGCTGTCTCTCCATATATCTGTTTTTAAGCCTGTCAATTAAAATATCAAGTGTCAAATGTTGGCCTCAAGTCCAGACCTATCAGAACAGAAACAGGGATAACTGTGTACTAAATGATCAAAATCACAGTAAAAACAACAAACAGACCTGCGTGACAATTTTTTTAAGTTAGGCCAACAGTATGGCAAATAGATTTATAACATAGTAAGCACACCAAACTGCCATAACATTAAAACCAGTGACTGGTGAAGCGAAAAGCATTTGATTATCTCGTTATGATGGCATATTTCAAGGGGTGAGATATATTAGACAGCAAGTGACCAGCCAGTTCCCATGGTTTATGTGTTGGAAGCAGGATCAATGCCAAGTGTTAGGAACTGAGAGACTTTGACAAGAACAAAATTGTGAAGGCTAGATGACTGGGTCAGACAGGTAGGATGTTTCCGGTATGAAGTGGTTAAAATCTACTAAAAGTTGTCTAAAAAAGGGCAAACAGTAAATGGGTTACAGGGTCATAGGTGCCCAAGGCTCATTGATGCTCTTGAGGTCAGAAGACTAGCCCATCTGTTCCGATCCTACTGAAGAGCTACTGTTGGAAAAACTGCCGAAAAGGTCGATGCTGGCTGTGTATTGAGCTGCAGAGTGGTCAGAGTGACCATGCTGACTCCTGTACACTACATAAAGCATGGACAACGGACACACAAACATCAGAAGTGGACCATGGATAAATGGAAGAAGAAGGCCTGGTCTGATGACTTGTGTTTTCTCTACATCATTTGGAAGGCCGTGTGCATGTGTGTGTGTATGTGTCTGTCTCTTTCCTCAGGGAAGACATGGCACCAGGATGCACAATAGGAAGACGGTGAGCCAACGGAGATGGAAATATTATTTTGACATGTACCACCTACCTAAATATTGTTGCAGATCAAGTTCACCCCTTCATGGCAAAGGAACAGTATTTCCTAATGGCAGTGGCATCTTTCAGCAGGATAATTCTCCCTGACACACTGCAAAACTCAGAAAAGATCAAGGAACATGACAAAAAGTTTGTGTTAACCAGGGTTCCAATTTTCCCAGATCTCAATCTGATCCAGCATCGGTGGCATGACAGACATCACAGCATACCTTCAAAGATCCTGTGGTATCCATGACTCAGCAGGTCAGAGGTGTATTGCAGGCATGAGGGGACCTACACGATATTAGTTGGTTTTCAATGTTTGAATCTTCAATGGATAATCTTTTTATACTTTGTATTCTGCCCAATTGTCATGAAATCCCTAATCTAGTAAGGTAGCAGTCATCAAAAATAGTCCAGATAAAAGTCTGGAAAAGTATCAACAAGGACGTAATTACAAAAAATCCCAAACTTTAAACACGTTTGAGGTGTTGATGGCAATTCCTTGCTGTCACAAGCTGACAGATGTAATGGCAGATCTGTGATGGTGTGAAAGTCCCCAAGTGGCTCTGTTCACAGCTGTCTCCATCCACAGCATCAGTGAGCATCACCAAGAGACAAGATTCTGACCAGAGGTAGAGGCAGTGGTCATACTGGAAACTGACAAACACTGGGAGCTCAGGAGTGGGGTGAGTAGCTCAACAGAGAAAGACAGAGAGCGAAAGAGAAAGATATTAAGTATGCTTCTGGTCATGTGATGTTTAAAAACAATGTAGATTATGTGTAAAGTGCAGGCAGGGACTCCAGCAAGACTATCTATGACAGCAGAACTAAAAGGGAGAGCCAGAAGGTGACAGACATGAAGGCTTCCCGGGACATAAAACGTCCAACCACTTCACAGTCAGCAAACCTGAGTGACTTGTGAGGGTGGTAAGGTGACAGCATCCAAACATCCCAAACATTGAGACTGTGTCTGAATCCCCAACACTAATTGGAAGGCTGTTCCATAACTTTGGGGCTTTGAAAGAGAAAGCTCTGCCCCCTGCTATAGCCTTGGCTACTTGAGGTACTACCAAGTAACCAGCACCCTTTGATCAGAGTAGGCGAGGCGGATCATAAAAGACTAGAAGATCGCTCAAGTACTGCGGCGCGAGACCATTTAGTGTTTTAAAGGTTAGTAACGGTATTTTATAATCAATGCGAAATTTGACTGGGAGCCAATGTAGTGTGGCTAAAATAGGAGTGATGTGCTCATATCTTCTGGTTCTAGTTAGGACTCTAGCTGCTGCATTCTGGACTAACTGGAGCTTTTTATGCTCCTACTGGAACATCCAGACAGTAAGGCATTACAATAATCCAACCTAGAGGTAACAAAAGCATGAAGTAGTTTTTCTGCATCATGAACTGACATAATATTTCTTATTTTGGCAATATTTCTGAGATGAAAGAAGGCTACCCTAGTGATATTATCTACATGAGATTCAAACAAAAGACCAGAGTCAATAATCACACCAAGATCTTTTACTGCTGGACAAGATGAAACAGAAAGACCATCCACCATTACTCTGTAATCAGAAAACTTACTTCTAGCTGCATGTGGTCCTAGTACACCTCTGTCTTGTCAGAGTTAAGCAGGAGGAAGTTAGTGACCATCCAATGTCTAATGTCCTTTACACATTCTTCTTATCTAATCTTAATTAGCTGGTGTCTCTCATCTGCTCATCTGCTGAAACATATACAGTATCTCACAAAAGTGAGTACACCCCTGACATTTTTGTAAATATTTTATTTTATCTTTTCATGGGACAACACTGAAGAAATGCCCCTCTGCTCCAATGTACAGTAGTGAGTGTCCAGCCTGTATAATAGTGTAAATTTGCTGTCCCCTCAAAATAACTCAACACACAGCCATTAATGTCTAAACCGTTGGCAACAAAAGTGACTCCACCCCTAAGTGGAAATGTTCAAATTGGGCCCAATTAGCCATTTCCCCTCCCCGGTGTCATGTGTCTAATTGCTAGAAAGCAGATCTAGCCTGCTTGGTCCAGGACAGGGGTCTTGGGTGTCCCTCTCAAAAGGAACATGAGGGGGCTTGCGATTATACTACAGTTCCATATGAATCATCGATAAAAGTTAGCAAATCCCAAGAAGTGCTATAAATCCTTTATCGTAGTGAGTTCAGTACATGATGGTATCCCAGTGAAACTCTAATTTCTCTGCCTTGACGTAGAGTTGGTGGTGTAGCAAGCAAGCAAGTATCCAAGTATCCAACTTGTTGTCCAACAAGTCCTTAAATACATCATTGATATAAAGGTTTGGAAAACAGCTGGAGCATTGGAAAGACCAAAAGGCATGACTAAATACTCATAATGACCCCTTATCATGTGGAAGGCTGTTTTCCACTCATTGCCCTCTGGAGCCGCCAGTACCAGAGGAAGTGGATAGGGATATCAGATGGTGAGTGCATACATACTCCTCCATAGCCTTACTTTTGGCATGAGAGAGGATAAATCCTGCCCTTGGGGGGCATGCCATTGGACAGGAGATCAATCGTGCAGTCCAAGGGGCATGGGGGGGGCACATGTCCTTCTGCTTACTGAACATACACAACACATCGCTGAGATCATTGTGGATCCTTCCGGGGGATGCTAGTGGGTCCTATTCCCACTGGGCTTTCCACTGACATTGCGAGGCTGTAATGATGGGCTGGAGGCGTAAGTATAAGAAACCATCAGCAGATTTATTAATAAACAGCTGGGGACACACGAGGGTTCTACCGACCAGGGGAATAACAGCAGTGGGTAGCCCAGGATGCATTGAAATGGGGTTAGCCCCGTAGATGAATGTTGTAGGGAGTTCTGGGCATATTCAGCCCAGGGCAGGAACTCACTCCACTTCTGCTGTTCTTGGCTACAATAAGAGCGAAGGAACCTCTCCAGCTCCTGATTAAGGCACTCCACTTGGCCATTAGACTGCGGGTGATACCCGGAACTCAGACTGATGTTGATTCCTAGCTGACGACAGAATTCTGATCAGACATGGGATGTGAATTGAGTTCCTCTGTCGGTCACGATGTCTTCAGGTAATCCAAAATTGCGAAATATGTGAAGAAACAAAGCCTGAGCACTCTCCATGGATGTGGGAAGTCCCTTCATGGGAATTAGTTTACAGCCCTTTGAAAATCTATCGGTAATGACCATGACCGTCGTGTAGCTGTGAGAATTGGGAAGATCAGTCAAGAAGTCAATGGAAATGTGAGACCAGGGCTGCTGTGGAATGGGCAGCGGCTCTAAGAGGCCTTCAGGTAACTGGCGGCTGGTTCATGACTGGGCACACATGCTACATGATCGGACGTACTCTTCGGCGTTCTGATGGAGGGAAGACCACCAAAATCTTTGCTGTAGCAGCTGGGTGGTTCTGTGAATGCCTGGATGCCCTGTGCTCGGGCTTTCATGAGTCCATTGCATAACTCTGGCATGTAGCATGGTAGGAACAAACACCTTGGTAGGAGGACAGTTAGGCGGGGGAGTATGTGAGGTCTAGGTCTGTTCAATCTCCCTGAGAATGCTCCATTGGACAGGGCATATGAGAACAGATGAAGGAAGAATAGGATCTGGAGAAGTGGGTCGGTCAGTGGTGTCATGGCGTCTGGAAAGGGCATCGGCTTTGCCGTTCTTTGAGCCTGGACGATATGTGACTGAAAACTTAAATCTCAAAAAGAACAATGACCATCTAGCTTGGCGTGGGTTTAGACGCTTTGCCTCTCGGATGTATGCAAGATGGTGATTTGCCCCCTCCAACCAGTGTCTCCACTCTTCCAGTGCCGCTTTCATGGACAACAGTTCTCGATTACCCACATCATAGTTTATCTCTGCTGGTGTGAGTTTCCTAGAAAAGAAAGCACATGGGTGAACCTTGCCTGAATCAGGTTGGCGCTGTGAAAGAACCGCTCCAATCCCACTACTCCAACAACACAGTCTAGGATGACGAAGGATGGGACCTGAGGAGAAACTTTGTTTTAAGAGATGGAATGCTTTCTCAGCTTGGTCAGTCCATTTGAGAAGACGTGGCTTCCCTTTCAATAGGGAAGTGAGTGGGCTTGCTATGGTACTGTAATTTCGGATGAATCTTCGATAGAAATTTGCAAAACCCAGGAAGCGTTGCAAGTATTTGATTGTGGACGGGACCGGCCAGGCTGTGATTGCAGATACTTTGCCTTGGTCCATCTCTACTCCACCCTGCAATATGACATACCCTAAGAAAGATATGGAAGGTCAGTGAAACTCGCACCTCTCCAGCTTGACATACAAATGCTGTTCCACCAGATGACGGAGAACGGCCCGAACATGCATGATGTGTTGTTCTAGGTTGGGGGAGTAGATCAAGATATCATCTATGTATGCGATCACGTAGCGGTTCAACATATTTCTAAACACTTCGTTGATGAGGGATTGGAAGACAGCCGGAGCGTTGGTGAGACCATAGGGCATAACCAGGTATTCATAGTGCCCATGGGTGGTGTGAAAGGCCATTTTCCATTCATCTCCCTCTTTAATCCAGATTAGATTATATGCGCTGCGCAGGTCCAGCTTGTTAAAAATCTTGGCTCCCTGAAGCTGCTCTAGGGCTGCGGGTACCAGTGGGAGTGGATAGGGATATGGAACTGTGATAGCATTTAGGCCCCGATAGTCAATGCAGGGTCTGAGGCCTCCATCCTTCTTTTCAACGAAGAAAAACTCTGCAGCTGCAGGAGACATCTATAGCGGTAATCTTCAATGTGGGTATGCATGGAACAAGGGGAATATTGAGTTGATGTACCAGGTTACTATTGATTAGATTAACCGCTGAACCAGAGTTAATCAGTGCCATAGCATAGGAACAGGAATTAGCGACACATAAACGAGTGGGAAGTGAAACTTTGTATGATAGCTTTAAAGTCTCTACCTTGGACACGGTGGGTTTTTCGAGACAGTGATAAACTCTGTGGTCGGGTTTCCCACAGTAGAAGCATAGCTGGAGCTTTCTGCGGTGTTCTCGTTCCTCTGTAGAAATTCCAGCCCTCCCCAGCTCCATGGGCTCGGAAAAGTCTGGCTGGAAATCGAGGCTTTCCTCCTGACAGCATGACTTGGTGGATGAAGGCGGATGCTGTCGGCGCAGGTTGTCGAGGCGGATGGCTCTGGTAATGTATTGGGACAAAAAGGAACAGTAGTCTCTCTGCATGTAATGTCGGCTTTCAGTTCCATATTAAGCCCCTCGCAAAACAGGGCCATGAGTGCGGGCTCGTTCCATCGTGATTGCGCTGCCAGTGTGCAAAGTTTAATAGCATATTCTGCAGCAGTCTCAGAATCTTGGCGCAGCTCCATTCGCTGAACTGAAACATCTTTGCCCCCAGCGGGGTACCCAAACACCTCCTTAAGTTGGTTAATAATCTGCTGAAATCCTTATTCGTGTGAAACCCAATCTAGTGCTTTGCCCGTGAGTAGTGATAGCAAGAACGCGTACCTGGTTGTATCATTACTGTAGGCTTCTGGCTGCAGGCTAAAGAAATTGTCGCATTGACACAGAGATCCCCAGTGTTGGTCGGCGGAGCCATCGTACTTCTCCGGAAGAGTTAAGCGTGGTAATTCACTGTGAGCACTGGAACTCGGTGTGGTAGCAGGAGCATGGCTAGTGGGCTGTTGTCGAAGCTGTTCGTGAACGGCTCTCAGCGAAACCACTTCTGTTTGGAAAGCCGCTCATGTCAGGCATAATATCCTGTAATAACAGGCTGGAGGCGTAAGTATAAGAATCCATCAGCAGATTTATTAATAAACAGCAGGCAGAAAACGTAGGCAGGCGGAAAGTCTAAACCGGAAAATCAAACACTATGCGTCAAAACCAAAACAGAAACCGAAACTCGTAGAACCGGGAAACAGGCAAGGATCATACACATATATCAATAATCTCAGGAATAGCTCAAGGCTTTGCACGTGACACAAGGGGACGATATTACTCATTTGGCCAGAGGGAGCACGCTGCTTAAAAGTTCTGAAAACAGGAAACAACATGCGCACAGTCAATATTCAGGCGATGGTTCCCTCTGGTGGTCTGGATCAGCATACACCGTGACAGAGGCAGGAACATGATATAGGGTTCTGGAGACAAGTCTTTGTGCAATGAGGTGACCAACGCACTAATTCCCCCTCTTTCCAGGACATATCAGGGTTATGGTGCTGTAGCCAGGGGAAACCGAGGATAATGGGGGAGGATAAAAGGATAAAAGCGGATTAGCATAAAATCCCAGAAGTAAGTGTTCTTTGTGGGGGCGTTAGAATTCGGGAGAATGCTCCCTCTGTTGGCCTGATGTCAGGTCCAATGTTATACTCGTTAAATGAAATGTGCAGCATTTGGGAGATGCCCTTATCAAATTACACCAAAGTCTAAGAATTCCATAAGAATACGAGTTAGACAAAGGTTTTGTGTTGTGTTTATTCCATTACCAGTCATTTAGTTTAAAGTAGTTTGAAAGAGAAGACAGTGTGTGTTTAAACAAAAACCAAAAATGCCCAAAAATATTTAGAACAAGTTTATAAAAACACAATACCCAGGAGTATTCACTGCTCATAGCTTCCTCTCTGTCTACAAGCTCTCCCTGGTAGGGTCCAAAGTGTGCACCTACTGGAACAGTCTCCCCCTTATTAAATATAACTCCCAGGCCTGAGTCGGGAATACCAGACTTCCGGATCTCTAGTCCAGGAGGAAGAGTTTGTCTGGCTCGGTCCGGGACTCCCATGGGAACAGGAGGATTTGCAGACCTCACAGTCTGGAGGGAAATAAAATATAATAATTTGAAGAAATAATGCCCAAAATAAATTTTAATAACTGCAATTAATACAATTTAAGAGAGTTTTTATCTTTTAAAATAAAAACAGTGATCAGTGGGTGTTACTGAGCTCCAAAATGGTCCGAGTTCTTTCAGAGGTAGTCTTTATTGTCTTCCACTTTAATGGAGATAACTTCAGGTGTGTTTTTGGAGTCATCTTCATGGTTGTAGATGTTCAGCTCCATCGTCTCCTCTTTCTTTATGCAGACTAATAATGTTTATATAAATGCATGTGCAGACACACACACAAACACACACACATACACACACATAGTCTTACACATACTGACAGAACTCTACCATTATTTAGAGATTTTATTATTTACATACACTACCAGTCAAAAGTTTGGACACACCTTCTAATCCCATGGTCTTTCCTGATGTTTATTTCTTTCTACATTGTAAAACAATGCTGAAGGCGGCTGAAATCCACAGTAATGTCCTTTGAACAGTTGATATTGAGATATGTCTGCTACTGATGCTCTGTAAAGCCTTCATAACGCCTCTAATCTGAGGTGCTGTTAATTGGTGATTTCTGAGGCTGGTCACTCTAAATGAACTTCTCTGCAGCAGAGGTAAATTTTGGTCTTGCTTTACTGGGATGGTCTTCATGTGAGCCAGTTTCATCATGGTGCTTGATGGTTGCAAGAACTATTCCAGAACACCTGACGTTCGTGTCTTAAAATAACAACTGACTGTTTTTTCTTGTCATTACATATGGATTACTGAAGTCCATGTGTGTTATTTCATAGTTTTGAAATCTCCAGTATTATTCTAGAATGTAGAAAATAAATCCCTAAACAAAAAACATTGAATTAAAAGCTGTGTCCAGACTTTTGACTGGTAGTGTATGTAGTGTAGTGCAGACATATGAAGTGTTTAAATATCTGTATGTAGTAACTGGACTGATGAGGTCTGAGCTCCATACAAACTCCTCCATTCTGCTGTTCCACAGGGGAATCTTCTGCGTCTGATGTTTATCCAACTAAAGGTTCTGTTTTTGTAAGGACGCACTCGAGGCAGGCATAGTAGAATCCATATGCAGATCTTTATTCACAAAAATGGCACGCAAGAATCGGAATTGATATGGCTAACTGGATTAATTTGGCGTAGAATTTTAAATGGGCCAACAAACTTGGGACTTAACTTATGACAAGGAAGTTTCAGTTTTATATTCTTAGTAGAAAGCCACACCTTCTGACCCACTTGGTAAGCTGGGTGGGGACGCCGACGCCGGTTAGCTTGGATCTCTTGTCGTCGGATCGCCCTCTGGAGACGAACATGGGCTCTTTCCCAGACCTCCTGACTACGTCTTGACCAGTCCTCAACTGTGGGCACATCTGAGGGTTCCCCAGACCAAGGAAAGAGCGGAGATTGATAGCCCAATACACATTGGAAGGGAGTTAAGCCGGTAGAGGAGTGGCACAACGAGTTTTGGGCATACTCAGCCCAGGGGAGAAACTCACTCCAACGGTGTTGCTCACGGCTGCAGTATGTTCTTAGGAACCTCCCAATTTCTTGATTAAGCCGTTCCGCTTGGCCATTGGACTGGGAGTGATACCCAGAGCTGAGGCTGACATTGATCCCGAGTTGCTTGCAAAACTCCGACCACACATGAGATGTGAACTGTGGGCCGCGATCAGAAACAATGTCCTCGGGTAAGCCATAGTGACGGAAGATGTTTTGGAAAATGGCTGTGGCTGTTTCCATGGCAGTAGGCAGACCTTTCATGGGGATTAACTTGCAGGACTTGGAAAATCGGTCGATTACAACCATGACTGTGGTGAAACATTGAGAGACAGGGAGGTCTGTGAGAAAGTCTACTGAGATGTGAGACCAGGGTCGGCGTGGAACTAGCAGTGGTTCAAGTAGACCTTCTGGTAGCTGACGGCTCGTTCGGGATTGTGCGCAGACCGAGCAGGAAAGGACAAACTCCTCGACATCGTGGTTGAGCGACAGCCACCAGAATCTTTGTCGTACCAGCTGAATGGTTCTGAATGGTTCTACAGGTGCCGGGGTGTCCTGAATGGTGGACATGTTCAGGGTTAGGATGACAGTATCGGAGCGGAAGAAAAGCTTTTCTTAAGTTTCTGAAAAGCAGCTCTGGCATGATCAGTCCACTTTAATTTCTTGGGCTTGTCTTTCAGCAGTGAAATCATTGGGCTAGCAATGGTACTGTAGTTCCTGATGAATCAGAAAAAGTTCGCAAGGAAGCGTTGCAAACCCTTGATGGAGGTAGGTTCGGGCCAGGATGTAATGGCGGACACTTTTGATTGATCCATTTCCACTCCTTCATGCGAGATTACATATCCTAGAAATGCTACTTAGGAACGATGAAACTCACATTTCTCCAGTTTCACATAGAGATTGTGGTTGGTGAGGCGTTGGAGGACAGCACGAACATGAGAAATGTGTTGATCTAGGCTGGCGGAATATATGAGGATGTCATCTATGTAAGCAATGACAAATTTGTTTAGCATATCCCTGAACACTTCGTTGATAAGTGACTGGAAGACGGCGCAAGTCCATATGGCATGACCAGATACTCGTAATGTCCATGTGTTGTGTGAAACGCCGTCTTTCATTCGTCGCCCTCCTTTATCCGGATGAGATTGTAGGCGCTGTGCAGGTCAAGCTTGGTGAAGATTTTAGCTCCTTGTAACTGTTCGAGGGCTGCGGGAACCAGGGGTAAGGATACGGGACTGTGATTGTGTTCAGGCCTCTGAAGTCAATGCAGGGTCGAAGGCCGCCATCCTTCTTTTCTACGAATAAGAACCCTGCTGCCGCTGGTGAGGTAGACGGGCAGATGTATCCAGCTGCAAGGGCTTCCTCAGTATATTCCTCCATAGCAAGCTTTTCAGGAAGAGACAGGGAGTAAATGCGATTCTTAGGTGGCATGGTGTTCGGAAGAAGGTCAATGGCACAGTCCCAGGGTTGATGTGTGGGTAATCTGGCAGCCTTTTCTTTACTGAAGACCTCTTGGAAATCTTGGTATTCTTTAGGGAGTGTGACTTGGAGCGATGATTCGGGGCTTTCGATAGACGTGGAAAGGCATGGTTATCGGGTTGCAAAAACAGTTCTCTAGGCAAAAGGTGGACCACCTTTTTAATTCCCCCTCCTTCCATGAAATGTCCGGGTCATGAAGTTGAAGCCAGAGAAGGCCTAGGACGACAAGGTTTGATGGTGAGGAAATAACGAAAAATCTCAGTCTTTCTCTGTGAAATAGCCCGATCTGAACCTCCATGAGAGGTGTGTGGTGAGTAAGAAGGCCCTCCCCAATGGGCTGATCATTTATGGCAGTGACTCTTAACGGCGGAGTGCATGGGATAGTAGATAGGCCGAGCTCATGGACCAGGTTGCTGTCTATCAGGTTCACTGCTGATCCGGAGTCAACCAGCGCTGTGACGAAAAAACGAGAGTCATCTACAAAGGATGTAGGCAGGAAGAGAAACCTTAGAAACCAGCTTCATGACTTCTCTCTGGGATGTGGCAGGCTTCTCTGGGCATTGGAAGACACTGTGACCTGGTTGTCCACAGTAGAAGCACAGCTGCATCTGCACACGACGTTCGCGCCCACCTCAGAAACATGAAACCTCCCCAGTTGCATAGGCTCGGTGACTTCCTCCTTCTGGCTGTGGTATTCCATAGTGCCACGTGGTGAGGAATGAGGTGTGGGGGTGCGAGTACGATGCTGGCGCCGCAGGTTGTCAAGGCGAATAGCAGTGGATATGTACTGGGAAAGAGTAACATCAGTGTCTCTGCACGCCATTTCAGCCTTCAGCTCTCTAGTAAGTCCTTCCCGAAACACCGCTATTAATGCCGCCTCATTCCAGCCTGACTGAGCAGCGAGCGTGCGGAACTTAATAGCAAAATCAGCAGCTGTATCCGTTCCTTGGCGTAATTCCAGTAATAGAACAGAAATGTCTTTACCTCCTGCCGGATACTCAAACACTTCCCTGATCAGATTCGTGAAGTAATCAGCTGAGGTCTTGACCTGAGGATCCGAATCCCACACAGCCGAAGCCCAATCCAGCGCCTTGCCCGTCAGCAGAGATAAAAGGAATGCGCATCTGACGCTATCGCTGCAGTATACCTCCGGCTGTTGAGAGAAAAAGTTGTCACACTGGCGCAGGAAACCTCGGCATCGATCCGCGGCACCATCAAACTTTTCTGGCAGCACGAAGCGTGGAATTTCACTGCGCGGAGGCGGAACTGGAGCTGCGGCGGGAGATTGTCGTTGTCGTAGCAGCGCGTTGGTGGCTTTCAACGCCTCCACCTGGTCCTGGTAGAACCGGATCATATGTCCTTGGCGAACTAAGGTTGCACGAGGATCCGCTGGATTCTCTGAAGGCGAAGTATTCTGTAAGGACGCGCTCGAGGCAGGCGTAGTAGAATCCATATGCAGATCTTTATTCACAAAACGGCAGGCAAGAATCGGAATCGATATGGCTAAGCAAAAGGGTCAAAAACCGGAAAATCAATAACTAGCGAACAGAAACCAAAACCGCAAAACCGAGACTCGTAGAAAAACAGTAACAGGCAAAGATCATACACGTAGCAGGCAATCAGGAACAATAAACAAGGCTTGGTAAGTAATCCACTACAGAGAACAATACTTCGCAGGGAACAATAGGCAGCGTGCTGCTTAAATACCCGAGTAAGACAGGAAGTGAGTTCGCAAATGTCAATATTCAGGTGATGGCTCCCTCTGGTGCTCTGGTTCTGCATGCATCGTTACAGTTTTCACATCCTCACACAGCCAATGATTAAAGAACAATAACTCTTATTCGACATAAACACTGTTCATAAATTTGCTAATAAACTTGTAGACTCTTGTTTTTGAGTTTTTGAACAGATTTAGAGTTTCTGTTTCTCTCTTCATTAAATACTCTGAGGTTGTGGGTGATTAGCAGTGTTGCAAGGCAGACCAAAGACTGGTCAATCTTCATCATTTTTCATCATCATTTTCCCCTGTAACATGAAACATCATGAAGCTGTGAGGGAGCAGGAGCAGGAGCCTGAGACTTCCTGAAGGAGCGCTATCTGTCTCCTGCTGAGCTCATTATAACAGACCTAAACAAATAACAACAACAACAACAATAATAATAATGATAATAATAATGAAGAATAGAACAAGTTAATATTATTTAAGTACTTTAAACATATTCTCACAAATTTCTCCTTAGTGGAAAAATAGTGCACTACTTAGGGTGTATCTAGCATTATTTCATGCTAAACATAGTGCACTTAAACGGAGTAATGGAGTTCCATTTGGTATTCAACCACACAGAGTCAGTTGAACTTACCTTAAGGTTCTAAAGGAGAAGGAGCTTTTAAAATTTCCTCTGCAATATACACAATAAATCACAATGATATGCTTTTATTTTTAGTTCCATGAAACTGCAACTACAAAAATAAATGATATAATGTAATTATTAGCTCTGTCAGTAAAGAGAAAGCTACAGAATATTTTTCTAAGGTGTTTTCTGGTGGTTGGAGAAGCAGCGATTGGGTTGACACTTTACCGCCACCTACTGTTGTAGCACTGAGCTTCAGAACTAGTGAAACGTGTGCAGGGAAATTTGAGATGAAACAAGTGTTGTGGGAAAGATTTTCTTCTACTGCATAGGCTGGAGAATAAGCAAGGGAAAAAACTTCTCAGGATCAGAAAGAAACTTTATTACAAAGGAAAATCTAAGCCAGGAGGATGGTCCTGAGAGCAAACATTGAAGAGCTGTTCATAGTGCATAATCTTAGCTGTCCCAAAGACTGGACATATTTGCTTCCTCTAACTGGCTTATACTAATTTATCTTATTCACACCATCTCTAGATGTTTCCCCATGATAGGTAGGTATGATTTGCAACAAGATGATCTGTGATCAGAGGATTAGATATTATTGTTTACAATTGCATGTCCACTTATTCCCTAGAGGTGGGCAATAAAGTTTATTTAAAATTTATCTAGAAACTAGCGGAACTAACATTAGAATGTTTCCCACCCAGAAGCTGTGACTGCATCCTACAACATGCGCAGAACGGTGAAGAAGGTGAAGTGGAGAAAACTGGAGTCACAGTTTTTAACCCAGAGCCTTAACCACTTGAGCCACCACTGACCTTTAGAACAAAGGATGGTTTCGATCCATCGACCTCTGGGTTATGGGCCCAGCACGCTTCCGCTGTGCCACTCTTGCTCTAGGAGCAAAAGGCAAAGAATTGAAGCTCTACTGGCCACAAATGGTGACCCTACACCCTAATAATGAATGATGATTATGTTCATCTGTTTTCTATCAGTTTTTAACAGAGCCCCAGTGGCCTAATGGATAAGGTACTGGCCTTCTAAGCCAGGGGTTGTGGGTTCGAGTCCCTTCTGAGGTGTGCTTTCAGCAGAGTGGCACAGCGGAAGCGTGCTGGGCCCATAACCCAGAGGTCGATGTCCTTTGTTCTAAAGGTCAGTGGTGGCTCAAGTGGTTAAGGCTCTGGGTCGTTGACTGGAAGCTCAGGGGTTCAAGCCCCAGCACTGCCAAGTTGCCACTGTTGGGCCCTTGAGCAAGGCCCTTAACCCTCTCTGCTCCAGGGGTGCGGTATCATGGCTGACCCTGCGCTCTGACCCCAACCTCCAAGGATGGGATATGTGAAGAAAGAATTTCACTGTGTTGTAATGTATATGTGACAAATAAAGGCTGTTTCAATGTGGCTCTAGGAGCAAAAGGCAAAGAATTGAAGCTCTACTGGCCACAAATGGTGACCCTACACCCTAATGATGATTATGTTCATCTGTTTTCTATTATTATCATTGAACCTTTATAGTTTTTAAGATTATCTGGTTTTGAACACAACATCTTGACCTGGCAGGGAAACACATTACGCGACAAAACTGGGATTGACTCACCATTTCTGAGTGGTTGCAAGCACTCTCGCTCTTGATGCTGGTTCAGGTGAAAAGCTCTTTGGTAGATGGCCATACTCTGTCTCCCAGATTATATAACATTATTAATATTAAATATGTCAGGTGAAATGAGTATATAAAGTTTTAAGTGTGTATTTATACAAAGCATTTTGATTGAGATTTATTTTATTTACATAAATTATTACATTTGCTGCATTATGTCATATCTGGAAATCTACAGGAACAATCACTTAACCAGTTTCAGCTGATTAAAAAATAAATAAATAAAAAAAACAAAAATATTACTTTAGAAATAAACTAAATGATTTACTTTCATGAATTAGTTTTTTTTTATTTACCGTCCCTTTAATAGTGAAGTACTTCTCAGTAACTTCCCAGAGTGACCATACAACTCACCCTAAAAGGCCTAGGGCACTAGAGAATTGCACAATTTGAGATTCAGCCAAAGAGTTATAGTTGTTCTTTTTCTATTATTTAAAGTAATTGGATACTGAGCTTCCTCACCAGTAGACCTCAACATGTCCACCTCAGAAAGCACTCCTCCAGCACCATCATATTGAACACAGGCACACCTCAGGGATGTGTACTCAGCCCAATGCTGTACACACTTTTCATGCATGACTCTGTTGCTACCCATCCCAACAGTCACAACAGTTATTAGTCTTATTACAAACAACTATGAGACTTCATACTGGAAAGAAGTTTCTGAACTGGTCACATGGTGTGAGGCTAACAATCTCACACTGAACATCAGCAAGACCAAGGAGATGGTTGTGGACATGAGGAGAAGTATGCATATCTATCGGATTGGAGATGTAGAGGTTGAGAAAGTGAGCAGCGATAAGTTTCTTGGTGTGCACATCTGTGAGGACCTCAAGGTGATCAAGTTTGAAGAGACAGAAGGATGTGAGGCAGCCTACATCAACAGAAAATCTGTGGTTAGTTCTTAACACTGATTATCTCCTCATCATGGGACCTGTTAGTGGGATATATTAGGCAGCAAGTGAACATTTTGTCCTCATAGCTGATGTGCTTAAAGCAGGGAAAATGGGCTAGTGTAAAATGGGCCAAATTGTGATGGCTAGATGACTGGATTAGAGCATCTCAGGATACACAGTGCATCACACTTTGTTGCATATGGGGCTGCATAGCTGCAGACCAGTCAGGGTGCCCATGCTGGCCCCTGTGCACCGCCAAAAGTGCCAACAATGGGCATGTGAGCATCAGAACCAGACCACGCAGCAGCTTACAGGACTTTAAGAATCTGATGCTAACATGTTGGTGCCAGATACCACAGCACACCTTCAGGGATCTAGTGGAGATCATGCCATTTTGGCAGCAAAAGAGGGTCCAACACAATATAAGGCAGGTGGTCATAATGTTATGGCTGATGGACCACTTGTGGAGAGCTTCTGAAACACCTGGAATTAGCAAGTACAATTGTTTCTAAGAAAACAATAAGTAATGCACTCAGCTGCTATGGCCTGTATGCACGTTCAACATGCAAGACTCCATTGCTGAAGAAAAAGCATGTTGAAGCTCGTTTAAAGTTTGCTGCACATTTGGACAAGCCTGTGAAATACTGGGAGAATGTAGTCTGGTCAGATGAGACCAGAAATTGAACTCTTTGGATGCCATAATACACACCATGTTTGGAAGATAAATGGCACTGCACATCACCTGTGAGGACGTAACACCTGAGGCAGAAGTAGTAAACTCCATGAGAAGATTTATTAAACAACAGCGGACAAAAGGCAAGGTAAGAAAAACAGGCAGAAGTCATATAAACGGGAAAACTAGAAATGAGCAAACAAGTCTAATAAATGCTAGACAAAAAGGCAAAAAGAAAGAAATCAGGCAAAAGGTCCAAAACACAGTAATCCAACACAATATTTGCATGAGGTTAAGGCTTTGTACGTCAACTAGGAACAATACTTCACGATTAACACATGAGCGCTCGGCTTATATATCCGGTCGGCCTGCCGGAAGTGTGCTCAAAACTTGGGAGAGGGCTCCCTCCTGTGTTCAGAACCTGATTGAGCCGTGACAGAGCCTCCCAGTATTCTACGCCGAGGTCAGCTCCAGGAATGTGGGGCGGGCTTATTAGGGTAAGCACGGTGAAACTCCTCTGTCAGGGAAGGATCTAATATGTTAGCTGCTGTGACCCATGAGTGCTCCTTAGGACCGTAGCCCTCCCAGTCTAGATACCTATGGATCTGGTGACCACAGTAGAAGCAAAGCGGCATTTGGATATGACGCTGGCGTCCTGCAAAATGACGTTCTAACCTGTGGATCTAAATCACAAACAGTGGAAGCCCAGTCTAAGACTTTCCCAGTGAGGAAGGATAGCATAAATGTGCATTCCGTGGTATCGTAGGCGTAAGCATCAGGCTGGTGTATGAAGAAATTATCACACTGACGAATAAAGCCACAAGAATCCATCACCTAAGCCATCAAATTTTTCTAGCCTGGGCAGCTAGCTTTTGAAACTGTTAGTTTTCTGTTTGCAGCTCCTCCACTTGATCTTGAAATGTACAAATCATTGCGCCTTGCTGGACGATGATGACTTGTAAATCCGCTGGAGTCATTCAATTCAATTCAATTCAATTTATTTTGTATAGCGCCTTTTACAATGAACATTGTCTCAAAGCAGCTTTACAAAAGAAGAAAACAGAGAAAGGGGAGGGGAAAATGAAAAATAATAATAAAAAATAAAAATAACTAATTAACTAAGATACTAAGTTTCTGATCATGTGATGCTTAAAGACAGTGTAGAATTAAGTGTAAAGTGCAGGCAGGGACTCCGGCAAGACTAGCTATGACAGCATAACTAAAAGGGAGAGCCAGAAGGTCACAGACATGAAGGCTTCCCGGGACATAAAGCATCCGACCACTTCACAGTCAGCAAACCTGAGCGACTTGCGAGGGTGGTAAGATGACAGCATCCAACACATCCCAGTCACCAAACACTCTATGACCATGAACCTTCCAGATCTGCTCCTTTACCTAAGAAAACTATACATTAAAAGCTCGACTAAACAAATGTGTCTTCAGCCTGGACTTAAACATTGAGACTGTGTCTGAATCCCCAACACTAATTGGAAGGCTGTTCCATAACTTTGGGACTTTGAAAGAGAAAGCTCCGCCCCCTGCTGTAGCCTTTGCTACTTGAGGTACTACCAAGTAACCAGCACCCTTTGATCGGAGTAGGCGTGGCGGATCATAAAAGACTAAAAGATCGCTCAGGTACTGTGGCGCGAGACCATTTAGTGCTTTACAGGTTAGTAACAGTATTTTATAATCAATGCGAAATTTGACTGGGAGCCAATGTAGTGTGGCTAAAATAGGAGTGATGTGCTCATATTTTCTGGTTCTAGTTAGGACTCTAGCTGCTGCATTCTGGACTAACTGGAGCTTGTTTCTGCTCCTACTGGAACATCTAGACAGTAAGACATTACAATAATCCAACCTAGAGGTAACAAAAGCACAAACTAATTTTTCTGCATCATGAAGCGACAACATATTTCTTATCTTAGCAATATTCCTAAGATGGAAGAAGGCTACCCGAGTGATATTATCTACATGAGCTTTGAATAAAAGACCAGAATCAATAATCACACCAAGATCTTTTACTGCTGGACAAGATGAAACCAAAAGACCATCCACCATTACTCTGTAATCAGAAAGCTCACTTCTAACTGCCTGTGGTCCTAGTACAAGCACCTCTGTCTTGTCCGAATTAAGCAGGAGGAAGTTAGTAGCCATCCAATGTCTAATGTCCTTTACACATTCTTCTATCTTAATAAGCTGGTGTCTCTCATCTGATTTAGCTGAAACATATAGCTGTGTGCCATCTGCATAACAGTGGAAGCTAATACCATGTTTACGAATATTTGCACCAAGGGGTAACATATAAAGAGAGAAAAGCAGTGGGCCTAAAACATAACCTTGGTATGCATGGAGAAGTCACCATCTAGATCTACAAACTGATAACGGTCAGTCAAATAAGACCTGAGCCAGGAGAGGGCTGTTCCTTTAACACCAACATGTTCTAGTCTATCAAGTAGAACAGTGTGGTTAATGGTGTCAAAAGCTGCTCTAAGATCCAGTAACACCAGTAAGGAGACACAACCCTGATCAGAGGTCAGTAACAGGTCATTGACCACTTTAACCAGTGCTGTCTCTGTGCTATGATGAGGCCTAAATCCTGACTGATACATTTCATAAATGTTATTTCTGTGCAGGTCTGAACATAACTGCTGAGCTACAGCCTTTTCTAGGATCTTGGAGATAAAGGGCAGGTTTGATATCGGTCTATAGTTAGACAGCTGACCAGGGTCAAGGTCCGGTTTTTTAATCAAGGGTTTGATAACTGCTAGCTTAAAAGATTTAGGCACATAGCCAGTGCTTAGAGAAGAATTAATTACTTTTAGAAGGGGTTCAGTAGCTACTGGTAATATCTGTTTAAGGAAAGATGTGGGTAAAGGATCTAGGATGCAGGTAGAAGATTTTGAAGAAGAAATTAGTGAAATTAGATCAGGCTCTTGAAGTGGAGTGAAGCACTCTAAGCTCTGATCAGAAATAGTTATATTATCTAAAGGATTATCTATCAAATAATGTGGTTTTAAATTAATAGTCTGAATTTTTTGCCTGATATTGTCAATTTTTTCATTGAAAAAATTCATGAAGTCATTGCTGCTAAATGTAGATGGTGTGCGCTTTTCTACAGTGGTTTTACTCCTAGTTAGTTTTGCTACAGTGCTAAATAAAAATTTTGGATGGTTTTTGTTATCTTTGATTAGGGCAGAGAGATACGCTGATCTAGCAGCACTAAGAGAATTTTTATATCTCAGAAGGCTTTCCTTCCACTCAATCTGGAATACTGCTAATTTAGTTTGACGCCATTTACGCTCTAGTTTCCTAGCTGATTGAGTCATCTCAGGCGAAGTATTCTGTGAGGAAGTAACGCTTGAGGTGGAAGTAGTAGACTCCATGAGCAGATTTATTAAACAACAGCAAGCAAAAGGCAAGGACAAAAAACAAGCAGAAGTCAAAAAAACGGGAAAACTAGAAATCAGCAAACAAGTCCAATAAACGCTAGAAAAAAGGCAAAACGAGAAAGATTAGGAAAAAGGTCAAAAACACAGTAATCCAACACAATATTTGCATGAGGCTAAGGCTTGGTACGTCAACTAGGAACAATACTTCGCAATTAACACAATGAACGCTCTGCTGATATATCCGGTCGGCCTGCCAGAAGTGTGCTCAAAACTCAGGAGAGTGCTCCCTCCTGTGTTCAGAACTTGATTGAGCCGTGACATCACCCCAAAAACACCAAGAGTGAAGTTTGGAGGTGGGAACAATATGGTATGGGGCTGTTTTTCAGCATACAGTACTGGCAAAATGTACCGAGAGATTCTTGATGAAAATCTGCCATCTGCTAGGATGATAAAGATGAAACAAGGGTGGACATTTCAGCAAGACAATGATCCCAAACACACAGGCAAGGAAACTCTCGACTGGTTTCAGAGAAAGAAATTAAAGCTGCTAGAATGGCCTAGTCAATCACCTGACTTGAATCCAACTGAAAATCTATGGAAAGAACTAAAGGTCAGAGTTCACAGAAGAGGCCAAGATTTGAAGACTGTTTGTGTGGAAGAATGGGCCAAAATCACACCTGAGCAATGCATGCAACTAGTTTCTCCATACGGTAGGCATCTTTACTGACAAAGGCTTTTGTAAAAAATGTTAAATGAAATTTCATTAAGTGTGTTCAATACTTTTTCCCTGTTTCATTTCACATTATTACACATGGACATCACTCAAATGGAAACAGGAAAGATAGAAGGGGAAAATCTACACTGTTCTTACATCACATAATCTGCAGGTTCTACTTCATCCCCAATAGAATAGTTATTTAATGGTTATAATGAGGAAAACAATTATAACATCTATACAAGTGCCATACAAGTGTAAGTTGTTCTCTATGTAATTTGAAGTGAGTATATAAATAATGTGTACAATCATGATTGAGACTTTCATTACATCTTAGCTACAACAATAGTGTATATGCAAAACTGAAGAAGTAGCTCTTGATTTAGTACATTTAGTCTAAAGAAAAATCCTAGACAATAAATGAAAAATTGCACTACGATTTGAGATTCAGATACAAGATTTAGAGCTCTTCTTTCTCCTTGTGAAACACCGTACCATCTGATTCCTCTCTCCATTTTACTGTGATGTTCTCTGTCATTCCATGGTCCTTAACTTTCTGCTTGATCTAATAAACAGAATATGACATTTGTTATTAAGAATGCAAGATAAAGACACTGATCTCCTATTAAAACTGTAAAAAGCTAGAGAAACTGAACAGAAACAGTGAGATTCAGATTACAGTTCAGTGTCTATGTGTCAGGGGTTGATGAAGTGACTCAGGTTCTGGCTGCAGTAATGAGGACAGAGTACATAACTGAGATCTGAAGGATGAAACACACCTTCTCCAAGATGGCCACCTTTATTTGAGGATCATTCACATCCTGATTGGACTGTACCTTCACCTTTACTATTTGTTGTTTTTCTGTGATAACTAAATGTAGAAATGTAAAGACTCATTCAAACACAAACATGAACACATAATTAAACTAACATTTTAAAATCAGTATAAATTTACCTAATAAAAGACTGAATATAAATAAAACTATAACTCACATGAGAAACAGAAGAAAGGCATTATGGTTGAGCACTGTGCAACGGCAGCCCGACTGTTACTTAAAAATCCACAGCCTGCATTCCACAGGGCATTATCAGGTTGTCCAGACAACCAGCTGACGGTAGAGAAGATGGTTTGATCTGTCCACCTCCAGCCATCTCTGTACAGACCAAACCAGGTGTACCCAGAGACCATTGCCGCTATAACTGAGTTTTCTGTTGGATCTTTAATACTGACCAGATCTGTATAATGCTGTCTGCAGTATGCCTGAGCTCCAGCCCATGACATTGTAGTAGAGATGTAAATGTAACTATTATTTCCTGTTTTACTGGCTGTGAAATGAAAACCACAACACATGATTACCACACATATTAATTATAAGTTAAATGTATGGTCTCTTGGATGAAAGGTTACATAACATGCTAAAACAAAGAACAGTCCATCATTTGTACAAGTCCACAAACTGTTAAAGTTCATAATGGCCAGTTGTTTTTTGTCTGTTTGGTGTTCATGATTTTTGCTACTATTGATTTTAATGAGAACACATGACCTGAAATGTTTTAATCAGATAACCATTCCTATGGTGAAATTGTTAAACATATGCTGTTTACCATCAAAGCACACAGACGGCAATGCAAATCCACAAGGCATATCATTCCAACCAGTTGGAGTTATTGAACCACAAGCTTCACTTCCACCATAGTTGTTGGGCTCGCCTGAAATCCATAGCCTCAAACTTCCAAGTGGCTCACTTCCAATGGACCAGATCCAGTTGTTGTAGTTATTGTACAGTCCAATCCAAGCATTGGCACTGAACCGGTATCTCTGTGCTTCATTCTGCAGTCGAACCAGTTCCTCATTACTTGTTATGATGGCCAGGTCCTTGTGTGTGGCTCGACAGTAAGCCTTAGCATTACTCCATGTTTTTCCCTGCTGGATCAGATAATACTTACGAGGGACAGATAGGACGAGAGAGACAACTGCTGTGGAAATGGATTTAAGCATTTGTACAGGTTAGCACAGAAATTAATAAATCTAATTTCAATTAATTTAAATGTTAACTTTCCAGTATAAAAAATATTTTTTGCCATTTTTTTTCTTGGGTGAAAAATATAAAATGCTGAATTTTATGTCTGTAATATTTACTTTAAGTCAATATGTCTGTAACTATGTATTATGCATTGTGTGTCCTAAATATTACAATTCTTGTTATAAGAGCTGGTAGGGCAGTATGGTTACCAGTTTAAGGTTAAGCTATCCTTTGACTCCTTTCTGTAAATAAAATAAAGTCTGCATTTTAAACATTCTACACATTGAGCAGCTCACTGAAAACACACATACATCTCTCACCTGTGAAAAACAGGAGTATGAACAGACGCTGCTCCATCATAGATGTGTTTTTTGGGAAACTGTCTAAAAAAAAGAAGTGATTAAAATCCCTCAGCAGTCCAGATCAAAACAGTGACTTCTGCAAATTGATAAATGTAAGTACCACATCACTACATATGATTATTGTGGAAGCAGGTATGGGGTCAAGCAGCAGTTTGTAAATGGAGAGTTGAGCCAAAGGGGATAAGTGGTTAAGGACCTGTGATTAATTGGACTAACTTAATTGGACTTCTCTGTTGCAGTGTTGCAGGAGAGTCATAACTGGGAGAAGAGAAAGCCGGAGATAGAGAGCGGAGCACACAGAGCTGCATGTGTGCATGTAATAGAGCGATGCAATAATAAAGAGCACCTTTTTTGTGAGTTCAGCAAGCCTACCTCCAGTTTTCTTTAAACTACCTCCTACAACCACCCACAGGATGTGTTTTTTTGCATTTATGCTATTTATCACTTTTTTTTTTTAATTATGCACTCTAAATATTGTAGGTTTATTTTAATATGTGCTACAACACTTGAATGGATTAAGAAGCAAATATGTTTTAATTAATTGAAACACAATTTAACAATAAAAGAATTAAAATGAATTATAAATGTTTTCATCTAATATTTTAATATCTGAAGAACTTTACATTTTGAAAGTGATGTATATTACATCACATTAAACTCTACACTGGAAATTTATCCATGATTCTGATCCGTATGCTGTAGTGTGTGTTTCTAAAGCCTTATTCTACGACTCTCTCATTAACTCTTGTCCCCTGTCAGTGTAAGATGTCCATTCCTAAGAACTCAAATATTCTAAAAAAATTTAAAGTATCAAACATCATGCTCTACAAAACGTTTTCTCTTATTGTTTCAGGAAATAACTTTTAATATTTTAATATTAAAGTAGAATCATACCTGAAAAGTAGGAAGTAAGCTATTAGCTTTTCTAAATTTCAGTGTCCTCCAGAGATGTTGTGCTGTATCTGATAAACTTATCAGTGTTTATCTGCTTTTAAACTTGTGGACTTAACTCACACCATGTCCTCCTACTTTACAAATCAGAGTGTATGGAAATCTTTGAGGGTTGAGGCACGGCAGAAAAAATGGACAACTGGAAATCATTAGCAGCGGTAATTAATATTGTAAATGCTGTTTTAGTGTGGAATTGAGAAAGAAGAATTGAAAGAAGGTTGTGACTAGTTAGAGTGTCCATGAAGGCCCCTGATGACTGCCATAAATAGACCTCCAAATTCCCCAGATGTCAATCCAATGGACACGGGACAACCAAGTCAGATCCACAGAGGATCCACCTCTCACCTTGCAGGATGTAAAATTACAAAAGGATCTGATGCTAATGTCTTTGTGCCACATACCACAGCACACCGAACACATTTACTAGGTATTTCATTTTGTGCAATTTGTTTCTATAATAATTAATCCAGCAATTTGTTATAGTTACTTCACTTCTAGAATTTCAGGTACTGGTACTAGTCCACTGGTCGTGAACTGAGAACACTAATGTAAATATTTATCATATTTTATTTATTAAATATTTAGCATAATTAGTCATGTGTTACTGAACGTTTATACACAAGTTACACTGTCACATATAAATAACTTATGTTATCTATTTTAATTATTAAATTTAATTTAATGAATATTTGCTAAAGGCCAGACAATTCAATTTAATGGAGTTAACTAAAAAATATTAAATGTAAATGAAAATTGCAAAGAAAATTACTTAAATAAGATAAATTAATCAATTAAGACAATGTGTTTAGTTAAGAATGCTGTTTTATAAAGGGAGGATGCATCGCAATCTTCCTTTAATGCTGAACAACACTTTAATCAGCGTTAGTGTCTGATAAGTGACTGCTCCAGTACTTCAGCTGCAGTGTGTCACAGGCACGCCGGACCCGAGCCCTCACCAGCGAACTCACGTTCCCGAATACTGATTGAGTTCACGTGCACCTCATTAGGTTCTCGCCTCCACTCCCCTATTTAAGAGCACTCCCGCCACTTCTTCCCTGTCTGGTCTCGTTTAGACACCGGCTCCATATCCCACGGACACTCGTTAGCTTTAGCACCATAGCTACAGCTACTTCCTTCTCCTCCGCAATTACTCAGCTCACCTCCGTGCATGGCTTCATCTCCCTCCAGCTCCGGCTCTGTCTCCTCCATAAAGCTGAGTATTCTCCACTCCCCCTCTTTCCACCCGTTTTCCGTTGTCAATAAACATACCCCTTCCGGGGTTTAAATACTCTATTGTCGGTTCCTCTCTGGTGTTTTGTGACACAGTGTGCTGTATAGTCCGAAAGTGTACCATAATTATTCTTCCAGTGATACTCACATATGCTCCTGCTTTTCCAACATGGCATTGGGAAGGGTGTTTTGGCAAAACAACACAATTCTGGACAATTACATCGTTTCATTTCAATTTTTTTTCTTTTCAGATAATTCACTTTTCAAGGGGTGAAATGATGTTATGTAACATGCATGTTTGTTGGCAAATAAGTAATGGAAATATATTTTGAAATAATATTTAGTAGATGAAAATATCATTCTACCACAAAGAATGTTACACAACCTTACTAAAAGATTGATAAATATGATTAGTTGCTATGTTTTTATTTTGTTTCTGTGACCTTCAGAGACCTTTTTACATATTATGATTGAACTGAGCTGCTTATTTGTCTTCAAGCAAAATGGCTTATGCAAACCACTCAATCCCTTTGTCCTGCTTTACTTAAGACTCACTTAACATGTGCTCCTTCGTTACATTGACATCTCTGTTAGAATTTATCCATATAATTTAAACCTGAATTACATCACAGAGCCACAGTTTCACAAGCACAAAGATGGATATGTGGATGGGTATGAAAACATACAAATGTTTTGTAGAAGATCCAACTGGGGTATTTCTCATACATCATCTGCAAATAATACAATACTCAGAAAAGTAAAATAAGTATAATAAATTTGTTGTGATAGGGATTCACAAGATTAAATAATTATTTAATAATCACAACCTTTATTTAATATTGCAGAATAATCAACTAGAAATAAGAGCACCACTGAAACATGCACAGCACCAATATATAGCAGCAATGACTTCATTATTTCAATGGAACATTTTAAAATATTAGCTGAGAAAATTCAGAATATAAGTATATCTATGAATATATATATACACTATATTGCCAAAAGTATTCGCTCACCTGCCTTGACTCCCATATGAACTTAAGTGACATCCCATTCCTAATCCATAGGGTTCAATATGACGTCGGTCCACCCTTTGCAGCTATAACAGCTTCAACTCTTCTGGGAAGGCTGTCCACAAGGTTTAGGAGTGTGTTTATGGGAATTTTTGACCATTCTTCCAGAAGCGCATTTGTGAGGTCACACACTGATGTTGGACGAGAAGGTCTGGCTCACAGTCTCCACTCCAATTCATCCCAAAGGTGTTCTATCGGGTTGAGGTCAGGACTCTGTGCAGGCCAGTCAAGTTCATCCACACCAGACTCTGTCATCCATGTCTTTATGGACCTTGCTTTGGTCACTGGTGCACAGTCATGTTGGAAGAGGAAGGGGCCAGCTCCAAACTGTTCCCACAAAGTTGGGAGCATGGAATTGTCCAAAATGTCTTGGTATGCTGAAGCATTCAGAGTTCCTTTCACTGGAACTAAGGGGCCAAGCCCAGCTCCTGAAAAACAACCCCACACCATAATCCCCCCTCCACCAAACTTTACACTTGGCACAATGCAGTCAGACAAGTACCGTTCTTCTGGCAACCGCCAAACCCAGACTCGTCCATCAGATTGCCAGATGGAGAAGCGCGATTGGTCACTCCAGAGAACGCGTCTCCACTGCTCTAGAGTCCAGTGGCGGCGTGCTTTACACCACTGCATCCGACGCTTTGCATTGCACTTGGTGATGTATGGCTTGGATGCAGCTGCTCGGCCATGGAAACCCATTCCATGAAGCTCTCTGCGCACTGTTCTTGAGCTCATCTGAAGGCCACATGAAGTTTGGAGGTCTGTAGCGATTGACTCTGCAGAAAGTTGGCGACCTCTTCGCACTATGCGCCTCAGCATCCGCTGACCCCGCTCCGTCAGTTTACGTGGCCTACCACTTCGTGGCTGAGTTGCTGTCGTTCCCAAACACTTCCACGTTCTTATAATACAGCTGACAGTTGACTGTGGAATATTTAGGAGTGAGGAAATTTCACGACTGGATTTGTTGCACAGGTGGCATCCTATCACAGTTCCACGCTGGAATTCACTGAGCTCCTGAGAGCGACCCATTCTTTCACAAATGTTTGTAAAAACAGTCTGCATGCCTAGGTGCTTGATTTTATACACCTGTGGCCATGGAAGTGATTGGAACACCTGATTCTGATTATTTGGATGGGTGAGCGAATACTTTTGGCAATATAGTGTATATATATGTATATATATATATATATATATATATATATATATATATATATATATATATATATATATATATATATATATAAATATAAAACCTGACCTTCTGATAACTAACTCCTTAGATAACATCACTTTGATCAGATCAATATTTAGAATGTTTCACTAAGCACACACCACAGAGGCAGGACTAGTTAAAGTAATAACATACTACTGTACAGGATTTTGTCTCCTTGCTAGTGTTGCTTGACCTGTGCAGATTTTGACACCATCAATCATACTATTTCACTTGATGAACTAGAAAATGTTGTTGGAGTTAAGGGAACAGCCCTATTCTGGCTCAGATCTTATTTTACTGATCATTATCAATTTGTAGATGTAAATGATGACAACTCTATGCATGCTAAGGTTAAATTAGGTGTTCCACATGGTTTGTTTTAGGCCCACTGCCTTTATCCCCATGTATGCTTACTCTTGGTACAGTTATTTGTAATATAAAGTTATGTGTTTGTTTACATTCTGTGTCACATTTCATGACTTTGAAACTGATAATCATCCCCAACAAAACAATCTCAAATAACCAACTCCAGGTTTTTAATTGTCAGAACTGTGGCTATTTGTATTTATTACAGAATAAAATTTCCCATACTGGGTATTAGGAAACAGCTCAAGTATTGAATTGATTTGTCTTTGACCTCTCTGTCTTTTTTCTATTTGATAATAAAGTGAGCTGTTTATTTGTTTTCCTTCAGGCAAAATAGCTTATGCAAACTACACTGTCCCTTTGTCCTACTTTTAATAAAACTCTGACTAAACCAAAACAGTGACCAATACAGACAGATCTAAGTGCAAAGGTTTGCACACCCTCTGGACAAGACGTTAAGTGTAATTGATTATACAGATATAACACTGACATCTCTGTTAGAATTCAGAAAAATAAATAAAAGGTAAACTATATTCTTATTATTGTTGTGGCCTACATCATTGTACCATCTGGGAGACAGAGTGTGACTGGCTACCAGAGAACTCGGACAACCCTATACCTGCAAAAAGCTTAACCCCAGGTATACAGGCCCCTTCCATATTAAGTAGGAAATTAACCCCATTACATTCAAGCTTGGCCTACCCAGTCATTGGTGCATAGCTCCTTCCTTCCATGTGTTCCATCTAAAGCCAATATTACCAGGTCTCTTAGACACCAGCCAACCCCAGCCAGCCTACCAAGTTAAGAACATTCTAAATTCCCATCACTGAAGAGGCAAGCTGCAGGATTGAGTGGGAGGGCTAATGCCTCGAAGAACAATAGTGGACGCCAGCCAATGACATCCTCAACCCCAACCTAGGTCATGAATTTCACACTAAGCACCCAGAATAGCCATGAGCGCTGCCAAAGTAAGCCCTTTGAGAATAGAATCCACCTACACTCCCAGGCTCATAGTCACCTTCAATTTGATTATGTTCATCTGTTTTCTATTATTATCATTGAACCTTTATCATTTTTAAGATTATCTGGTTTTGAACACTCTGCATCATGGTGTTCTTGTGCTTTTTCCCGTGTGGTGCAGCCTCCTCATCCATGAAGCACCCCACCACCCCAGAGTCGATCAAATCTGAAAAGACATAAACAGTACCTCAGCACTGTATCTTGACCGGCAGGGAAACACATTACAGGATATCATTAGACTGATAAATAGTCAAAACCAACTGCCACTTCGACCTGTATCATCAGGGTAAATTCCGTCTGTTCAATGACACTCTGCACTTTTACTGCTTAAACATCATACACTCATAACAGATAATCAGGGACAATTCAAACACTATTTAAAATTTAAAATTGTCTTTTTATTGCTACTTGCACTGTACATTTATACTGTGAAGAGTTATTGTAATGTCAGTTGTTTTTCCAATTAGGATACAGGTTCTTTAATTTCTTTCTCTTTCATAACTTTATTTTTTGAAAGTTACTATTACTTATATTTTTTTTTACACTTTACTGTATTATATATATATATATATATATATATATATATATATATATATATATATATATATATAGTATTGTCCTAAATTGTTCCCCTCTTCTACCCTGTCATTTTTGAGAGGAGCAAACAAAGTAAGAATTTCATTGTACTAGTACATATGACAGTAAAACTCTTTAATCTTGAATTATTTTATTTTTTTTGTGCTTGGTCTCCTGCTTGAGCTAATTATTATTAAATAATGCATGATACTAATCTCCTATCAAAGCTGAATAAAGGCTACAGAAACTGAACTCTTCAATCAGATTTGGACTACAATACACATCTGTGTCATATGACAGGCACTGTAGGCACTCCTCTATGCATCTTCTATGCAGTGGGACGCTGCATAATGGTTGACACTATGGGAATGCTTCTATGTGGAAGTTGTGTCTGAAGCTCTGTGTGAAATAATGCCGATTTATCGGCTCAGCTAGGTCAGATGAAGAAGTGGAGTGCACCAGCAAGACCATAAAAGGGCATCTATGTCACATCACTCCAGCTTCTACTTGTCTGAAGGAAGTGCGAGTGGACACCTAGGGCGTGGCTAGTGATGCAGCATCTCATTCCATTCTCAGGGAACTGGGTTACATATTTTCTTTCAAGGGAACTCAACACTACATCATGGCTGATGCTATGGGAATGCCAATACCAATACGGGTGCCACCACACCCTGGGAGATGTCTTTCCCGGAGGTGAAAAACACAAATGAGCCAGCAGCAGATCATCATTAGCCCTGTAAGACCCATGACCCAGGAGTGCAGTCCAGGTTATAGAACCTGATAAAGAGAGAACCAACCTGCTGCAGCACAAACATCCTGGGAGGAACGCCCCTAGCCAGGATGCTGGACAAGGCTAGATAGGCTAGATACACCTTGTTGAGCGAGGTGTTGATTGATGCTGCTTAGAGACCGGATTGCTTTTGTTGTGGCTGCCAAAGCAGATGAAAAGGGAGAGGACTTATCAGGACTAGGCATGGCAGGTGCAGTCTATTCTGCTCCAACAACTTGTGGGGGCAGAAGGCCTGCAGAAAGGCCAGATGACCAGCTTATAGCAGAGCCGTTTCCAGGGTCAGAAACTCTTCAGAGGCTGACTCCATTGGATCAAAGGAAGCTTGGAGAAGCCCCGCTAGGAAGACTTAGAGGTCCCAGGAGGGGAGACACGGTCTACAGGAAAGCCTCAGCCACCTGGCACTGCACAGGAGGTGAGAGACCCGAGAACAGGCATGTGACTCACAGCAATGTCTGCCACATATACCTCAATGTAGAGGGTGATAGGCCCTCAAAGAGGCATGTCTGCAGGATCTCTAGCACTGTACTAATCAGCCCCTGCCTCAGCAGGAAGCCTGCTTCCCGATCATGTGCTCTGGAGTGGAAAGAGAAATCTGGTCTCTACCTAGGGCGAGGTCTGGTGCAGCAACCTGAACAGAGAGCACAAACACAGACCACCTTAATGATTGAACCTCCAAAGGTAGCCCCTGAGTTTCAGGAGAAAGTGTTTCAGCACTAGAAACATAACCCCCATTTTCAGGCAATCTGTGTGCCATGAGAGACAGGAGCCCTCCTAAATGTCATGGGCGGGGTGGCCATCTAGGGCTGCTCCCCAGCCCGAGAGGGGGGCATCTTTCGAAAGAGTCCTGTGACAAGAACATGCCCTAAGAGTTGGACCCAAGTTGAGAAACCGGGGTCTGTCCACATAAGAAGGGTACAAAGCTTGTGATGCATACCCCTTGTGACCCCAAAAAGTGTGTCTGCAGGGGCACTGGCCTAGTCAGATTTTAAAGTCAGACCTTTATGGCAGAAAGGATGGAATTCCCCAGAGTGGGAGACAGATGTGCCTACATCGTGGATGAATATCAAACTATCCCCCAGAAGGTGGTTCTCAGAGATGGAGAAAGCACACACTTCACTGGTTTGAGGCATACGGACTTCATGTGGGCAAGCATGGCATCTCAGTGCCTGGCTGCCACTTCCCTCGACTGAGCCAAGATGAGCCAGTCATCTGGATAATTGAGGACATGGATGCCCCAGGGTACAATGATGCCAGAACAGCCTCCATGCACTCTGTGAGGGTGAGCAATAAGACTAGGCCTAAAAGGAGAACCTGGCACTGGTACGCTTCAACCCAAAAGTGAAGCAGGGGAGTCTCCTGTGCTCTGGCAAGATGCATATGTGAAGATTATCATCACAAATCAGTCCTCGGACCTGATCTGCAACACAATGACCTTGAGTGTTAACATCCCTAAAATTGGGTGTAGCTCCTATTCTTCTTATTGGCCAAGACATGCTGGCTCGATGTGGGAGGGGAATGCATACTACAGCCCATTTCTCAGACATGAGAGGTTCCTCATAGAAAAAAGCGGTTTGGTCTTTGCCAACAACAGTGGGCTGCACACCCTGAAAAAAGGAGAATGGGAGACAAACTGGATTCTGTAGCTTTTTCCCACAGAACCCATTGTGATGTACCTGGCAGAAGCTTCCACACTGCCAGGTGGTCTGAGAGAGGTGTTAGCCTCTCGCTGTACTCACCTCGTATAGTGCCCTGAAACAGCAAGCTGGCAGGGGCAATCCAGGAGGTTGCAAAACATAAGGAGCAAGAGCATGGGTTCATGGCTGAACCCCAAAACACCAGAAGTGGCGTAGTAGGCAGAAGCAGAAATGGCTCTAAAAGGGTCATCTCTGAGAACCCTAACCCTTGGGCATTAGGATTCCTTCCTGGCCCACATGGTGGAGATGGTTGTCTCTTGCCTGGGGAACCTGCCTCTAAGTGCTGGCCAGCCACCAGATTTTACATGGGTTGGGTCAGGTTGCACTAGCCTTCTTTTCTTGCCTCAGCAGGCTAGGCTGGTGCCGGTGGTACAGGCCTAGCCCTAGCTCCTCACTGCAGCGAAGGAAGGACAGGCTCATAAGAGACATCAGTATGTCTAAAAGAAAGGTTTGTTCCTTTCTTTTATCTCTGTCAGATTGCCTCTCTGTGGCAACTAAATGCAGTCCTGAAATGGCTGATGGCATGGGCCATCTGCTTGGTGGCACAGAGGGCTAAATTTTCTTGCCTGGCAGAGTTCAGACTTTATTGATGAGCCTTCCCGAGATGAGCTCCTTTATCAGGTAAGCTCAGTACGGAGGTGTGGAGGTATGGAAAAAAATGGCACCTGCATGGAGGTGAAAGGCAGTGTGAAGTTAGTCAGAGATTGTCTAGCCTATAGCTAACAGCAATAACTTTTCATCATGCCAAACTAAGCTAAGCTTAGCAACAGCATGTGTGATCACCTCCAGAAGCTTTTTGAATGCCACAGAATGCAGTGGAAATTCAAATGCTGTTTGCTTGTTGTTGCCCACATAGAGCTCCTCAGAGTCCAATGCTCATTATATCCTCATCTAGGACGGGAGAAATTGCAAAGTAAGCTCCTGGAGCCGAGGCGGAGGTATTAGAGTCAGCTGACAAGATGAAAGGGATCACCATAACCAAATCCAGCACACTGCCTCAACAGCCTCGAGCCATGTGGCGCAAGCACTAGCCTGGAAATACAAGCAAGCGAATGCAGAATGAGCATAGCAACAGTGTATGAAATTCAACAGCACTAATGCCACTGATTGCTTTCTCTAGAAGCAATTCAGTGACATACCGCTCATCATTGCCCTCAGCTCCTCGAGCTCCATCGAGCTCCTCAGAGTCCAGTGAAGACAATAATTCCTCGTTTGTGTTGGGAGAAATCACAAAACAAGTTCCCAGAGACAAAGTGGGAAAATCCGAGTCAGGAGAGAGGGAAAGAGAAAGGGGATCACTCGTCTCTTGTTCTGCCTCCACTAACTAGTAGAGTTTATGGACAGGAAAAGTTTTGCAGCACACGCAGCCAGCTCCCTCGATAGTCGCGCATCATGTGTGTGTTATACTGTGTGGACACCTGTGCCCATATGTGTTTTTAAAATATCCCATTACAGATTTTTGCTGTTAACTATACTAACTTCCACTCTTCTGGCAAGGCTTTCAGCTACAGTTTGTAACACCAGCCTTAAGAGTATTGGTGAGGTACGGCAGTGATTTTGGGTGAGGATGCCTGGTGTGGACTCAGCATTCAAGGTCATCCCAAAAGTGATTAGGAATAGTGTTGTCAATGCTGAAAAATGCAGGCAGATACAGGCAGCCATCATGCATTACCATCAGGGAGGCATCTTCTGCAGCAGGACAACGGCCCCGAAAATATAGCATCAAGAACAATCTTCAGTGTACAGAAGAACAAGGAGTTCTGTAAATCATGGTGTGGCGACCACAGAGCCCTGACCTCAAAATCATCAAGTCTGTCTGGAATTACATGAAGAGTTTAGTTTAGTTTAGTTTAGTTTAGTTTAGTTTAGTTTAGTTTAGTTTATTTATAAAGCACATTTACAACAGGAAACAACAGGAGTTGCAACCAAAGTGCTGTACAACAAATATAAAACAAAATACCCAATCAACACAAATAAAGGGACAAATAAAATTTACACCCTCACACCGAATTAAAACATACAGAATAAAAATGGGTTTTCAAAGCAGTCTTGAACAAAGAAATAGAAGGGGAAGATCTTATGTGGAGGGGAAGACTGTTCCAAAGCCTGGTCGCCTTTAATTTTAAAATGTGAACGAGGGAATGATAGAAGAAGTTGACTAGATGACCGAAGAGATATAGAGGTGGAAAGTGGAATGAGGAGATTACAAATATATTGGGGAGCACAACCATGTAAAGCTTTAAAAACAAAGAGCAAAATCTTAAAATCAACACGGAATTTGCCCAGGAGCCAGTGTAGAGAGGCGAGTACTGGGGTAATGTGCTCATGTTTTCTGGTGCCAGTCAATAATCTGGCTGCCGCATTTTGCACCAACTGCAATTGGTCCAAAGATGATTTAGGTAAACCCAAATAAAGATAGTTGCAGTAATCCAACCTTGAAGTTATAAACACATGAATTACAGTTTGAAGGTCCTTCATGGAAAGCATCTTTTTGATTCTAGCAATTGATCTTAATTGAAAGAATCTACTTTTCAGAACGGTACTAATCTGCTTATCAAAAAACAACGTAGGATCAAAGACAATACCAAGATTTCATACACTGTCGTGTACATTTGATGACGGGGGCCAAGCTGTTTGACAACGCCAGAAGACACAGTTGTTGGACCAAAAATCATTATTTCAGATTTATCATTATTTAACTGTAAGAAATACATTTAAATAATGATAGGTCCATCCACCATTTAATGTTCTGAAGACATGCAAACAGATTAGACATTGAATATTTGTTTTTAACAGGAAAATAAAGCTGAGTGTCTGCATAAAAATGATAAGATAAATAATGTTTCTGAAAAATATAACTGAAGGAAGCAAACCAATTCAGCACAGATCCCTGAAAACCAGCTACTTGATCAAGTCTTTGAAGAAGGATGTAATGATCAATTGTATCAAATGCTGCATTTAAATCAAGCATGATTAAAATACAGCATGAACCAGAATCAAGGGAAAGTAAAATATCATTATCAAAATATTATTAGCTGATGTGCTACAAGCAGGAAAAATGGGCTAGTGGAAGGATTTGAACAAGTTTGAAGAGACAGAAGGATGTGAGGCAGACAACATCCACAGAAGATCTGTGGTTAGTTCTTAACACTGATTATCTCCTCATCATGGCACCTGTTAGTGGGATATATTAGGCAGCAAATGAACATTTTGTCCTCAAAGCTGATGTGCTAAAAGCAGGGAAAATGGGCTAGTGCAAGGATTTGAGCAAGTTTGACAAGGGCCAAATTGTGATGGCTAGATGACTGGATTAGAGCGTCTCAGGATATACAGTGCATCACAGTTTGTTGCTGACCCCTGTGCACTGCCAAAAGTGCCAACAATGGGCATGTGAGCATCAGAACCAGACCACGGAGCAATGGAAGAAGGTGGCCTGGTTTGATGAATCATGTTTTCTTTTACATCACATGGATGGTGCGCCACATACCTGGGGAACACATGCCACCAGGATGCACTATAAGAAGAAGGCACGCCTGCACGGGGCACTGTCATGCTTTGGGCACTTTCGAAACACCTGGAATTAACAGGTAGAAAACAATAAGTAATGCACTCAGCTGCTATGGCCTGTATGCATGTTCACCATGCAAGACTCCATTGCTGGAGAAAAAGCATGTTGAAGCTCATTTAAAGTTTGCTGCACATTTGGACAAGCCTGTGAAATACTGGGAGAATGTAGTCTGGTCAGATGAGACCAGAAATTGAACTCTTTCAACGCTCTGCTTATATATCTGGTCGGCCCGCTGAAAGTGTGCTCAAAACTCGGGAGAGGGCTCCCTCCTGTGTTTAGAATTTGATTGACCCATGACAGAGCCCCCCCTCTAGGAAGACCTCCCAGTGTTCTACGCCGAGGGCAGCCCCGGGAACGTGGAGTGGGCTTATTAGGGTAAGCATGGTGAAACTCCTCTGTCAGGGAAGGATCTAATATGTTGGCCTCTGCGACCCATGAGCGCTCCTAAGGACCGTAGCCCTCCCAGTCTACTAAATAGATAGATAGATACAACTTTATTGTCATTGCAAAGTACAAGTACATAGCAATGAAATGCTGTTTAGCATCTACCAGAAGTGCAGATGTAGTAGATAGTAGAAAAAGTAGAAATTGTGCAAATGAACAAGTGCAGATAAATATGTAAATATGTACATCAATAAATAAGGCTATGTTAGAGCGTGCATAGAAAACTATGTGCAGGTAGTATTTACAGCAGATAAAGTGACAGGTGTAATTATAATTGTGCTAAAAAATGTGTGCATTATGTATAATGCATGTACAATAGTAACAGATAATATACAGTGTATATACAGATAGTATATGATATGTATAAATAAAGTATATATAAATATATATAAATAGATAGACAGATAGATAAAAAAAAAAACTAGGTGTAATCTTAATTATATTACACAGTGAGAAAATATTATATTATACCAGAATGTACAACAGAATGTATAACAGTGAAATTACTAGATATTGGAGCTGATTCCTGACACGTTGGGAGTTGAGACTGGGGCCCCGTCTATTTCCAGAGGAGGAGGAGGATCAGTAGTGGCACTATTGTCATGGTCAGGTTCAAGCACCGGCTTCAGGAGGGACACGTGGAAGGTGGGACAGATACAATATGTTGCAGGTAATTGGAGATGATAGGTGACAGGGTTCACTTGATGTAGGATTTTAAAAGGACCTATAAACTTGGGGCTGAGTTTACAACAGGGAAGTCGAAGTCTCAAGTTACGAATTGATACCCACACACTCTGTTCCACCCAGTAGGCAGGGTGTTGATGATGATGTCAATTAGCCGGAAGTCCCCAGATTCCCAGATTTCCTGACAGTGTTCAAACCAGTCATCAACCGCAGGCACATCAGATGGTTCTCCCAAACAGAGATATAAAGGAGGTTGATACCCCAGAACACACTGAAACTGAGTAAGTCCTGTAGATGAATGTGTGAGGGAGTTTTGTGTGTACTCAGCCCAGAGTAAGAGCTCACTCCAGCGATGCTGATTTCTACTACAGTATGATCTGAGGAATCGTCCGATCTCCTGGTTTAGCCGCTCTGCCTGGCCGTTAGACTGAGGATGATATCCAGAACTTAAGCTTATGTTAATCTCCAACTGTGTACAAAATGATCTCCACACTTAGTCAACTGAGGCCCACGATCGGACACTATATCCTCCAATAATCTGGAGTTCCAAAAAACATGTTTAAAGATAGTTTTAGCAGTTTCTATGGCAGTGGGTAATCCCTTCATGGGAGTCAGTTTACAGGCCTTAGAGAAACGGTCGATGATGACCATGACGGTAGTAAAACCATTAGAGCTAGGCAGATCAGTAAGGAAATCAGTAGCGATATGTGACCAGGGTCTTTGGGGTACATGTAGAGTTTCAAGTAGCCCATCCAGGAGCTGTGATTAGTACGAGACTGGGCGCATGTAGAACAAGACTTGACAAACCTTTCAACATCCTGTCTTAGTGAGGGCCACCGAAACCTTTGTAGTTTCTGTGGATGCCTGGGTGCCTCCCTGAACTGAGCGAGTCATGAACCCATTGTGTGACACATGGACGTAGTGTGGTGGGCATGTAAAGTAGATTCTGTGGGCAGTTCGTGGGAGGAGGTTCCTCAACATGCGCCTGCTGGATTTCTTTAATCAAGTTCCACTGGACAGGAGCTAAAATGGCAGTGTGTGGAATAATGTTTTCAGGGTGAGAGGGAGGATGTATGGTTTCAAACTGTCGGGATAAAGCGTCCACTTTGCTGTTCTTAGAACCAGTGCAGTAGGTAATGGAGAACTGGAACCTGGTAAAGAACAAGGCCCACTGAGCCTGGTGAGGATTCAGACGCTTGGCACTATGGAGGTATTCCAAATTGCAGTGGTCAGTGAGTAAGACAAACGGGTGGCGTGCCCCCTCAATCCAGTGTCTCTACTCCTCTAATGCCACTTTGATGGATAATAGTTCCTTATTGTCTACATCATAGTTGGCTTCAGCAGAATTTAACTTTCGGGAGTAGAAGGCACATGGATGAAGTTTACCAGGGTCCCCATGTCACTGAGACATCACTGTGCCTATACCACCGTTGGATGCATCCACCTCTACCACAATAGGAAGTTCCAGATCAGGGTGTTGAAGGATAGGGGCAGTAGTGAAACTTTCCTTCAACTTAGAAAAGGTGTTACTGGCCATGTCTGTCCATATTAGCTTTTTGGGTTTACCCGTCAGTAATGATGTCAACGGACCAGCAATGGTGCTATAGTTGCAGATAAACTGGTGATAAAAGTTGGTGAACCCCAGAAACCGTTGCAGCTCCTTAATGATGTTTGGCTCAAGCCACCTAGTGTCGGCATGAACTTTAGTTTGGTCCACTTCTACTCCCTTTGATGAAATCACATACCCCAGGAATGTAATTGTAGACTGATGAAACTTGCACTTCTCAGGTTTCACATACAGGTGATTTGCATAACAAGCAGTTAAGAACTGTCCGTACATGACCCACATGCTTGTCAAAAGAAGTGGAGTAGATCAAAATATCGTCAATGTAAACCATGACAAATTTGTTGATTACGTCATGGAATCTTCATTAATGGGATCAACGAAGAGGGATTGGAACACAGCTGGGGCTTTGGTAAGTCCATAAGGCATTACTAGGTACTCGTAGTGCCCCCTAGCTGTGTGAAAGACAGTCTTCCACTCATCACTCTTTTTGATGCGAACCAAATTATAAGCACTACGTAAATGCAGCTTGGTAAAAATCTTGGCCCCTCGCAGTTGTTCGAGAGCTGTAGGTACGAGAGGTAAAGGGTAAGGGTAGTGAATCATGATAGGCCCCTATAGTCTATGCATGGGCAGAGTCCATCGTCCTTTTTCCTCACAAAGAAGAAACCTGCAGCCATGGGGGAGGTAGAAGGTTAAATCTATCCAGTAGCCAGTGCTTCATCAATGTATTCATCCATAGCTTTCATTTCAGGTAGTGATAGGGAGTAAATCTGTCTCTTGGGAGGCATAGTATCCTTTAATAGATTTATAGCACAGTCCCATGGGCGATGTGGCGGAAGACTGGCTGCCCTTTCTTTACTGAAAACTTCTTTTAAGTGCTCATATTCACTTGGATATGTGGCAGGAACTGAGGTTTCAGGGCTTTCGACAGACATGGTAAAACAGAGATGAGAAATAGCATGGAAGAAGCACAAGTCCTGGCATTGATGGGACCATCTTATTAATTTACCCAATTTCCAGGATATTTGGGGGTCATGTAGTCATAACCATGGAAAGCCCAGTACAATGGGATTAGCAGGGGAGGATCGGTGATGTAGAATGCCAGCTATTCATGATGAAATAATCCCACTTGTTACTCCAGAAGTTTGGTTTGGTGTGTGAGAAAACCCTTTCCGATGGGCTGACTGTTGATGGTGGTGATGTGATAAGGTGGGACACACGGGAGAGTGGGAAGGCATAACTCCTCGACCAGCTTGCTATCAATAATATTAACTGCTGCTCCAGAATCTATTAATGCTGAGACAGATAAACTCTTATGAGCAAAGCATAACATAACAGGCAGGGAAAAACTAAACAGGAGTGAATTCTCACCCACCTGAGACTTAGATGGCCGCTCAGGGCACCTATGGATCTTGACCACAGTAGAAGCAAAGCGGCATTTGGATGCGATGCTGGCGCTCCTTTTCAGATACACAAAAATGTCAGAGTTGCATGGGTTCGATGTACTCCTCTCTGGGCAGTTGAATCTCGGTGTGACCAGGAGCTAGGGAGCATGTGTGGGTGTTAGCAGGATGCTGCCGGTGGAGATTGTCCAATTGGATGGCCGTTGAAATGTACTGGGAGAGAGTGGTGTTAGTTTGATGACAGGCCATCTCAGCCTGGAGAGCAGGGTTAAGGCCCTCCAGAAAAACAGCCCCTAGAGCAGCGTCATTCCAGCTGGATTGAGCAGCGAGGGTGCAAAATCTTATAGCATAGTTAGCGGCAGTTTTGGATCCTTGACGTAGCTCCAGAAGTTGAACAGACACCTCCTTTTCCCCAGCGGGGTATTCAAACACTTCTGACTTCAAACAATCAGTCCTGCAAAATTAGCGAATGACGTTTTAACCTGTGGATCTAAATCCCAAACAGTGGAAGCCCAGTCTTAGACTCTCCCAGTGAGGAGGGATAGCATGAATGCCCATTTCATGGTATTGTAGGCGTAAGCGTCAGGCTGGTGTATGAAGAAATTATCACACTGACGAATAAAGCCACAAAAATCCATCAACTAAGCCATCGAATTTTTCTAGCCTGGACTGCTAGCTGTTGAAGCTGTTCGTTTTCCGTTTGCAGCTCCTCCACTTGATCTTGAAATGCACAAATCATTGCACCTTGCTGGACGATGATGGCTTGTAAATCCACTGGAGTCATCTCAGGCAAAGTATTCTGTGAGGAAGTAACACTTGAGGTGGAAGTAGTAGACTCCATGAGCAGCTTTATTAAACAACAGCAGGCAAAAGGCAAGGTCAAAAAACAGGCAGAAGTCAAAAAAACGGGAAAACTAAAAATCAGCAAACAAGTCCAATAAACGCTACACAAAAAGGCAAAATGAGAGAGATCAGGAAAAAGGTCAAAAACACAGTAATCCAACACAATATTTGCATGAGGCTAAGGCTTGGTACGTCAACTAGGAACAATACTTCGCAATTAACACAATGAACGCTCTGCTGATATATCCGGTCGGCCTGCCGGAAGTGTGCTCAAAACTCAGGAGAGTGCTCCCTCCTGTGTTCAGAACTTGATTGAGCCATGACATCACCCCAAAAACACCAAGAGTGAAGTTTGGAGGAGGGAACATCATGGTGGGGGGCTGTTTTTCAGCATACAGTACTGGCAAACGTCCTATAATTAAAGATAGGATGAATAGAAAAATGTACCAAGACATGCTTGATGAAAATCTGCCATCTGCTAGGATGATGAAGATGAAACAAGGGTGGACATTTCAGCAAGACAATGATCCCAAACACACAGCCAAGGAAACTCTCGAATGGTTTCAGAGAAAGAAATTAAAGCTGCTAGAATGGCCTAGTCAATCACCTGACTTGAATCCAATTGAAAATCTATGGAAAGAACTAAAGGTCAGAGTTCACAGAAGAGGCCAAGATTTGAAGACTGTTTGTGTGGAAGAATGGGCCAAAATCACACCTGAGCAATGCATGCAACTAGTTTCTCCATACGGTAGGCATCTTTACTGACAAAGGCTTTTGTACAAAATATTAAATAAATTTCATTAAGTGTGTTCAATACTTTTTCCATGTGTAATAATGTGAAATGACACAGGCTTCTATGGCTTGATTTCTTCATATGTGTGGATTGTGTCGGAACCCAGAGCCTCCCTCCAGGCGGACACCACAGGGTGGTCCTAGAGCCTTCTCCAATTACCAGTATAATCTAATAGTTGTGTAGTTCAAATTAGAAATTTGCAGAAAACCAAAGAAATAAAGAACTTCTCCAGGCTTGGATGAGAAAAAGCAACCGGTTTTATTTAGAAAAATATCACTGAAACTGGCACTCAAATACACGGATTCATGAATCGATGCAGTCAAGTACACCCCCCTTCACAAATCCCCCAGTATATATACCCTTTAGCCCAGCTGCCTAACCTTGCTGGATTCTATTTTTCTATGGATTGTTTTGACATTCACCCATTATTCCCTCTGAAAAACAGCCCCACCTTTCTATGGCCTTCATAGACTCTATGGGTCACAAGTTTTAATATTGACACATATTGTTGATCTATCTAACTTCTATTAAACCTTATTTAGCCCAAAAAACACATTTATGTCATTATACCCCTTACACCTTTAATTCAACATTCACCCACATGTTCCATGTATTCGTTGTGGTTGTTCCTGTGTAGTTCAAGGTGACTGACTGACATTTATTAGAAATCTGAGGACTGTACCACTATTTTTATTATCACATTTACATTTACACCATTCTATGTATTCCCACTATTTAGGGCGCGAGCACTATCCTTAATTTACATCAGGTTACCCAAGTAATACTGCTAATAAGGTAAAAATAAAAGGGCAAAATAGCTCTGTGCGTAGTTTAGGTTGGTTTACGTTGAGTTTGTTTATTGTTTATTTATTTAGGCTAGGAGTAGTCAGTTTATTTTAATTTAATTTAATTTAATTTAATTTAATTTAATTTAATTTAATTTAATTTAATTTAATTTAATTTAATTTAATTTAATTTAATTTAATTTAATTTAATTTAATTAAGTTTCTAAATCCTCTCTATTAAAGTCTGTGCTTTTCCATTACACTTACTCGGTGTGTTGTGTCCCCATGCCCACATTAACATCCGCCACTGCAATAATATTTTGCTGGCGCTTCAATAACATCTTCTCCAAACCCCCTCCCATCTCAGTGCCTATTGTTTTGTTCTTACTTATGCCACAAGGAGTTTTACCAACTTTCCACTTGCTACGGTAAGCTACTTTTTATTTTCAGAAGATAATAAGACATGATATAACACCTGTACATTATATAAGGGTAGTTTTAACTTTAATTTTCCTAAAATAAACACTCTAGTCAGAATTGGGTCAAATAAGACTGTTATGGTGTTCTCGCCCTTAAGCCCAAGGATTCTGAACTTCGTCAACATGTTTTTTCGGTCTCAGTGGAGCCAACACCGTGATATGGTACGATGTGCTAGCCTATGTCCTTGTGATCTTTACGCCAAAGTCAGAAAGTTCGAGAATAAGCCAGTTTTGCTCATCTCTATTTTTATGATTTTATATATTTTTTTTGTCCTATAACTTCTACGTCTACGTTTGTGCTAATTTTATCTATTTGTCATAAGCTTACCTGTTGACTAATGATTATGGCAGGTGCTTAATAGTGAAAGAATTATTAGATAACCAAGTAATCAAATAACTATGATTATTATCAAATAATCAATAAATTAGAGATGCTAATTAGTTAGGCAACACGTCGGTGATTAACAATGAAAGTAAGTACTGATTACCAAAATGAAAATCATCATATGATTAAACATAACTGAATGAATCTAATGATTAACCACTTTATCCTTAATCATTATCTATGATTAAACAATTTATCTAATCTCTTTGTTCATGTCTTAATGATTAAACCTGACTCAGATCTATCCTAAGGATTAAAAGAAAGTATTCAAAATTATTAAAATTAGAATTAAAATTAGCATTAACCTTCCCTTACTGATTAAAATCAAACATACTTAATGATTAGGTATAAGACAAGTATAAGTTTCAGAAATTTCCCACAATTGAATGGGTTGTTACCAACATCTGGTGAAAATCTTATGTCAATAGCACCTTTAAAAATATATTTACTGAGAAAAAAAGGTGTCGTATTCAATAATTATTTTACCCGCTGTACATATATATCAACATGTGATTGCAGAATGGAGCATGTCATGACGGATACTTTGAAGGAGCTTTGAAAAGAATTTTATTTTTCTTGAGGATTTACAGATCAAGATTTTTTTCAGAACATCTATACAGAGAGCTTCAAACCCCAGTGGAACTCCTGAAGATGGATCTCAAATGGAAACAGGAAAGATAGAAGGGGAAAATCTACACTGTTCTTACATCACATAATCTGCAGGTTCTACTTCATCCCCAATAGAATAGTTATTTAATGGTTATAATGAGGAAAACAATTATAACATCTATACAAGTGCCATACAAGTGTAAGTTGTTCTCTATGTAATTTGAAGTGAGTATATAAATAATGTGTACAATCATGATTGAGACTTTCATTACATCTTAGCTACAACAATAGTGTATATGCAAAACTGAAGAAGTAGCTCTTGATTTAGTACATTTAGTCTAAAGAAAAATCCTAGACAATAAATGAAAAATTGCACTACGATTTGAGATTCAGATACAAGATTTAGAGCTCTTCTTTCTCCTTGTGAAACACCGTACCATCTGATTCCTCTCTCCATTTTACTGTGATGTTCTCTGTCATTCCATGGTCCTTAACTTTCTGCTTGATCTAATAAACAGAATATGACATTTGTTATTAAGAATGCAAGATAAAGACACTGATCTCCTATTAAAACTGTAAAAAGCTAGAGAAACTGAACAGAAACAGTGAGATTCAGATTACAGTTCAGTGTCTATGTGTCAGGGGTTGATGAAGTGACTCAGGTTCTGGCTGCAGTAATGAGGACAGAGTACATAACTGAGATCTGAAGGATGAAACACACCTTCTCCAAGATGGCCACCTTTATTTGAGGATCATTCACATCCTGATTGGACTGTACCTTCACCTTTACTATTTGTTGTTTTTCTGTGATAACTAAATGTAGAAATGTAAAGACTCATTCAAACACAAACATGAACACATAATTAAACTAACATTTTAAAATCAGTATAAATTTACCTAATAAAAGACTGAATATAAATAAAACTATAACTCACATGAGAAACAGAAGAAAGGCATTATGGTTGAGCACTGTGCAACGGCAGCCCGACTGTTACTTAAAAATCCACAGCCTGCATTCCACAGGGCATTATCAGGTTGTCCAGACAACCAGCTGACGGTAGAGAAGATGGTTTGATCTGTCCACCTCCAGCCATCTCTGTACAGACCAAACCAGGTGTACCCAGAGACCATTGCCGCTATAACTGAGTTTTCTGTTGGATCTTTAATACTGACCAGATCTGTATAATGCTGTCTGCAGTATGCCTGAGCTCCAGCCCATGACATTGTAGTAGAGATGTAAATGTAACTATTATTTCCTGTTTTACTGGCTGTGAAATGAAAACCACAACACATGATTACCACACATATTAATTATAAGTTAAATGTATGGTCTCTTGGATGAAAGGTTACATAACATGCTAAAACAAAGAACAGTCCATCATTTGTACAAGTCCACAAACTGTTAAAGTTCATAATGGCCAGTTGTTTTTTGTCTGTTTGGTGTTCATGATTTTTGCTACTATTGATTTTAATGAGAACACATGACCTGAAATGTTTTAATCAGATAACCATTCCTATGGTGAAATTGTTAAACATATGCTGTTTACCATCAAAGCACACAGACGGCAATGCAAATCCACAAGGCATATCATTCCAACCAGTTGGAGTTATTGAACCACAAGCTTCACTTCCACCATAGTTGTTGGGCTCGCCTAAACTCCATAGCCTCAAACTTCCAAGTGGCTCACTTCCAATGGACCAGATCCAGTTGTTGTAGTTATTGTACAGTCCAATCCAAGCATTGGCACTGAACCGGTATCTCTGTGCTTCATTCTGCAGTCGAACCAGTTCCTCATTACTTGTTATGATGGCCAGGTCCTTGTGTGTGGCTCGACAGTAAGCCTTAGCATTACTCCATGTTTTTCCCTGCTGGATCAGATAATACTTACGAGGGACAGATAGGACGAGAGGGACAACTGCTGTGGAAATGGATTTAAGCATTTGTACAGGTTAGCACAGAAATTAATAAATCTAATTTCAATTAATTTAAATGTTAACTTTCCAGTATGAAAGATCTTTTTTCTTAGGTGAAAAATATAAAATGATAATTTTACCTAAAGTCAGTGTGTCTGTAACTATCTATTATGCATTGTGATTCCTAAATATTACAATTCTTGTTATAAGATCTGGCCTTTATCAGGCAGTGTGGTTAATAAATAAATTGTAAATAAAATAAAGTCTGCATTTTAAACATTCTACACATTGAGCAGCTCACTGAAAACACACATACATCTCTCACCTGTGAAAAACAGGAGTATGAACAGACGCTGCTCCATCATAGATGTGTTTTTTGGGAAACTGTCTAAAAAAAAGAAGTGATTAAAATCCCTCAGCAGTCCAGATCAAAACAGTGACTTCTGCAAATTGATAAATGTAAGTACCACATCACTACATATGATTATTGTGGAAGCAGGTATGGGGTCAAGCAGCGGTTTGTAAATGGAGAGTTGAGCCAAAGGGGATAAGTGGTTAAGGACCTGTGATTAATTGGACTAACTTAATTGGACTTCTCTGTTGCAGTGTTGCAGGAGAGTCATAACTGGGAGAAGAGAAAGCCGGAGATAGAGAGCGGAGCACACAGAGCTGCATGTGTGCATGTAATAGAGCGATGCAATAATAAAGAGCACCTTTTTTGTGAGTTCAGCAAGCCTACCTCCAGTTTTCTTTAAACTACCTCCTACACCCAACCCAAACCCCCATCTGTCAGAACCATCACAATTATATATGAAGTTTAATACAAATCACTACAGGGGGGTATTCAATAATAAATAATTGATCATCAATATCTTTTCTCTATTAGAAGTATGTAAAACAGGAAACAGTGTTAGTATTAAGAGCAATATACACATGATCAGTAATATACTCCTGTTGGTAATAACACACTAATTTTGTAACAGAGAATCGTGAAGTAAATGTTCAAGAAGAGAGAACAAATGATGAAGTGAATGAAGAGTTAAATCTATCTAATCTAATCTAATCTAATCTAATCTAATCTAATCTAATCTAATCTGTCTAATCTAATCTATCTAATCATGAGTCATATCAGGATAAAATTGTTTAGAAACAATCCAAGTTTTGTTGTTTCTAACAGGATGTGTGATTTTTTTGTATTTATGCTATTTATCAAATTTTAAAAACTATTATACACTAAATATTGTAGGTTTATTTTAATATGTGCTACAACACTTGAATGGATTAAGAAGCAAAAAGGTTTAATTAATTGAACCATAATTTAACACTAAGTTACTTAAAAGGAATTATGAATGTTTTCATCTAATTTTTTTAATATCTGATTAACATCACATCACATTAAACTCTACACTGTAAATTTATCAGTGATTCTGATCCATATGCTGTAGTCTGTGTTTCTAAAGCCTCATTCCATGACTCTCTTTTTAACTCTTTAGCTCTACAAAACATTTTCTCATATTGTTGTAGGAAATAAAATAACTTTAGTATTAATGTAGAATCATACCTGAAAATTAGGAGATAAACTATTAGTGTTGTAGCTTTTCTAAATTTCAGTGTCCTCCAGAGATGTTGTGCTGTATCTGATAAACTGAGTTACTGTTTATCTGCTTTTAAACTTGTGGACTTAACTCACACCATGTCCTCCTACTTTACAAATCAGAGTGTATGGAAATCTTTGAGGGTTGAGGCACGGCAGAAAAAATGGAACTTATTAAGTGAATGAAACTGGAAATCATTAGCAGCGGTAATTAATATTGTAAATGCTGTTTTAGTGTGGAATTGAGAAAGAAGAATTCCATTAGGTTGTGACTAGTTAGAGTGTCCATGAAGGCCCCTGATGACTGCCATAAATAGACCTCCAAATTCCCCAGATGTCAATCCAATGGACACGGGACAACCAAGTCAGATCCACAGAGGATCCACCTCTCACCTTGCAGGACGTAAAAATACAAAAAAAAAATACAGGATCTGCTGCTAACGTCTTTATGCCACATACCACAGCACACCTTCAGAGGTCTTGTGGTGGACATGCTACTCAATAACTTGCTTAAAATCCCCAGAAGCATTGTGTCTCTGACACGTCCCTTTAAAAAATTTCTTTATTTCATAAAACTTCTACAGCAGACAACAGAAAAGAAGAATGTGCTTCCTGGAGTTCCTTTATACTGAACAAAAGGCACAAAACCTTATTTACACACTAATATAATGCAATCTTTGCCAACATTTCTATTCAGATGGAGTAAAGTGTACACTATGTGTCCAAAAGACTGTGGATACCTGACCATCACACCAATTTGTGCTTGTTAAATATCACCTTCCAGATTTATTCCCATTTGTTGTTATAAAAAGCTTGACTCCTCTGGACTCTGAACTCTATGCTGCTGGAACTGGTTTGGGCCTCTTAGTTTTAGTGAAGGGTAATGCTACAGAAAAAATTACATTCTATATAGAATTGCTTCCAATTTGGAGACAAGAGATTAGGGCAGGGTTGTCAAATCTTATCCACAAAGGTGTGGGTGCAGGTTTTCATTCCAACTGAGCAGAAGCCACACCTGAGTTTACTGAAAGCCAAGATCGGTTGATTTAACAGGTGGAATCAGGTGTAGCTCCTGCTTGACTGGAATGATAACCTGCACCCACACTGGCCCTTTGAGGATAAGATTAGGCACCCCTGGTTTAGGGGAAGGAACAAATATGGGTGTGATGGTTATGTGTCCACAAACCTTTGGCCATGTAGTGTACACAGTTTCACTTCAATGTATACAAGCTAAATAGAGTTATGACAATAAAAAACCACTTGACTTGACTATATTACCCAGGTTTACGGCTACTGTTTAGTTTATAGAAGGTAAAATTATGTAAAAATGACAGGAAGTGAGGATTTATGTGAAAATTCTGAAGATTCTCCTGTAATAATTACTTGACACATCTCCACATGGAAAACAAATCCAGTACAGTATAAATTGGTCTTTACAAAGATATCTTACTGAAACAGAGAGTGTCATAAAGGAAAGGTGGAGCACTGGGGGAAAAAAATACACTGACTGTTCTGTTATAGGATAAAGTAATGGAGAACAGATTTATTAGAAATAATATGTTAGAATAGTTGTTTTTAAAGGTAATTCATTTTGTTCAGTTTGTTCCTATAATAATTAGTCCAGCAATTTGTTATGGTCACGTCACATCTAGAATTTCAGGTACAAGTCCACTGGTCATGACCTGAGAACACTAATGTAAACCTTAATTGTTTGGGAATGATTCCAAATATTTTTCATAATTTGTCATGTGTTACTGAACTTATATAAATATACAATTTACACTGTCAGATTTAAATAGCTTATAATATCTATTTTAATCATTTAATTACATTTAGTGAATATTTGGTGAAGGCCATTCAATTCCAATTAATGGACTTAACAAAAGAAATATTAAATATAAATGAAAATTGTAAAGAAATTTACTTAAATTACAATTAATCAATTAATTACAATTACAATTACAATTTGTCAATTAAGACAAATTGTCAGGAACAGCTGGACAGTTCCCTGCCAGGCCCAGAGAGGGCGCTGGCAGGTGAACCTTGGAAGCCTGCTTCTTTGTGTGTCTTTTGTTACGCCCTTCCTATTGTTCCTATCCGGATTGTGTCACCTGTATCCCATTAGCCCTAATGTCTACCCCATAAATAGGGATCCTTGTGTTTGTGTCTTTGTCCATGATTGTTATCTGTACCGTGGTTTCTGTTGGGGTTTTGTTTGCTAGGTTCCATGTCCAAGCTAAGGTCTAGGTTTTGTTTCATTTTGTTTTGTTTAGTTAACCACGCCATGTCTAGTGTTCCATTTGTTTCCCTATGTCGTGTCTTAAATGTAATAAAAGCAGTGCTTCGCTGAATCCTGCACATGGGTCTCATTACACCGTGTGCTGGCGTGTGCACACACACCACGGGCGTCTGGGTTCGAGCCCCGCATAGGGCGGGGGTCCCAGACGTTACACAAATAAGACAACATGTTTGGTTAATCATGCTGTTTTATAAAGGATTGCTGTTGTAGAAAGGACATTAATCAGTTACAGTTACATTATTTACTGTCCAGTGTCACTCAAATGAGGATGGGTTCCCTTCTGAGCCTGGTTCCTCTCAAGGTTTCTTCCTCAGATCATCTCAGGGAGGTTTTCTTGCCACCGTCACCACAGGCTTGCTCATTAGGGATAAAATAGGGATAAAAAAGTCTAGTAATTCAATTTAATCATTTTTTTCTCCTTTTTCTGTTTCTCTTCTTTTGTAACGCTGCTTTGAGACAATGTCCATTGTAAAAGGCCTTATACAAATAAATTGAATTGAATTGTTTTTATTTTGTTTCTGTGACCTTCAGAGACCTTTTTACATATTGTGATTGAACTGAGCTGCTTATTTGTCTTCATGCAAAATGGCTTATGCAAACCACTCAATCCCTTTGTCGTACTTTACTTTAGACTCACTTATCATGTGCTCCTTCATTACATTGACATCTCTGTTAGAATTTATCCATATAATTTAAAATTGAATTACATCACAGAGCCACAGTTTCCTTTTTTCACTCAGAGAGATGACCAACTCCAGGTCTTTTATTATCTTTAATGTCAGTTTTGTTTTTTTTTAAACAACAATTTTATTTGTCGTACATTGGCACATAGGTTAGAACAATGGTTAAGTTTTCCATAATAACTGAATATATAATAAAATCAAACAAAGCAAAGTGAACAAAAAAGTAACCACGTGTAAATGATTACAAAGACAACTCAGTACCTTTAACAGGGGAAATATAAAAAATAAAAATAACATACTTGTCTATATACTCTCAGTGTCCAACAATTCCACAAAAGAGACACCATCTAAACTTTCCAAAAAGTCAAAGAACACTTTCCAGATGGACCAAAAACATGGGGTTTGTTTTTCAAAAAGTAAGTAATCTTTTCTAGTGCAAGGCATGAGGTCATCCCCTTTATCCACTGGGACACGCTAGGACTTTCTTCTTTTTTCCAAGAACATGCAATCACCCACTTAACCTCCAGCAAACAAAGATTTAACAACAGTCTTTCATGTTTGGTGGTTTTGAAATTCAGAGGGCAGATATGCAATATACACAACCTGGGATCAAGAGGAATTACTTTACCAATGATTTGACTTTTTTAACCCAGAAGCAATTCACTTTAGTGCACTCCCACATACAATGGAGTAAAGTTCCTTTCTCTTATAACAAAATAACCTGGTAGTTCAGCCAATGTTAAAAAAAGATTTCCATAGAAAGTAGGATTATCCACGTTGGGCCCATAAACATTTACCAAGTTCAGTCTAACAGAAAGGATAATTATAATAATCTCGGCTTGGATAATTATATATCTCCCAAGTCTGTCCCCGATAGTGTTAATTATTTGTAAAGGTATAGATTTATGTACGAGTATAAGAACCCCCCTAGAATGCGAATTAAATGAAGCCGAAAACACTTGCCCTGGCCATCTCTTCCTCACCATAACTACATCCTCTGGAACTAAGTGAGTTTCTTGAAGGAACACTATTTTAGCTTTCATTTGCCTAATTTTATTCATCACTTGTTTTAACTTTACAATTTTGTTTAGACCTCTTACATTCCAGGAAGTGAACTGGATATCAGATAAAGACGCCATTATCGTATACACATTATATTCCCGTTCTTGGAAGTACTAAAGTACGCATATAGACTATTATTGTAAAAAGAGAAACTGTAACAAAAAAAATAAAATAAAATAAAATAATAAAAAAAATAAAAAAATAAATAGAAACATAGTAAAGGCACAATACAATAAAACAGAACAATTGGCCAACAAACACGTATTTCCCCAAATGAAATACCAACATCCCTCCTCCCTTCCCCCGTTGAACACTTCCCAAGGGCTTCTCGAAGGAGCCTAATTATGGAACTTTGCCGGTCCACCCGTGAACAATTCACGGTGAGGAACAGCCTATCGCTCAACCACTTCACTGGACGGGTCCTGCAACAGTCAAACATGTCAACCCAGTAATAAACCAATAACTTGCTTACGTTCATGAAACTGACCCCAGAGAGAAATGACTTCCACCAAATCCTGCTAGGCATTATCTTTCAGATCCTGCGAAAACCTTTGAGCGTCTTGAGAATTGTCAAACAGGTGGCGCTTTCCCTTGTATGTCACGCACAGAGTGGCTGGATGTAAGATGCCATAACGCAGTTCGGGGGAGTAGAGATCATGAAGATCCTTCTTCACCTCATCAAAGCATTTCCGTTTCTTGTGGAGTTCAGCTGAGATGTCAGAAAAAAACATAAGCTTTCTTTTGCCCATCATCCCTGTGCCTTAGCTCGAGCTGCTTTCAGGATACGGACTTTGTCAGCGTAGTTTAGGAGTTTCATTATCACGGCTCTTGGCGGAGAGTCAGAATGATCTTCAAAGAATCTGCCGATTCGGTGAGCTCTTTCAATTATGAGAGGACCAGGAAAGTTTTCCGGGCCGAGGATCTCAGGAAGCGATTTCTCTAAAAAGGCACACATATCCTTTCCCTCAGTTTTTTCTGGAAGTCCTACCAATCGCAGATTGGACTGCCGGCTGCGATTTTCTAGATCATCGACTTTTAACGAGAGAGATTCTACGGTAGTTTTCAATTTTGTGTTCTGTGTTTGCAGCTCTGAGACGATATCTTCTTGCATGCTTATTCAACCCTCGGCTTCTGTTACCCGTGCTGTGAGATCTTTAAGGTCGCGCTGGATTCCATTAATTGCCTGGAGCAGTCCATCAAATCGTACAGAAAAGTCCGATTTCAATGAGTGGATAGCCTCAAGAATTGCAGAGAGTGGCTCTTGGCTAGCGCCTAATGCTCCCTCTTCGCTACTAGCTTCATTAGAATTAGCATCCGCCTCTCCAATCACGGTCGATTTGACTTGTTTCTGTGTCGCTTTAATTGGTTTTGGTGGCATCTTGGAACATTAAGATATATCAGAATTTAGATTAGAATCAGTTTGTCAGCGTTTATTGGGTTAAAGAATAAGATTTACGTCAGTATTTATTGCGGAGCTCCGATTTGTGTCCGTTCAGCACCGCGCCATAACCGGAAGTCGCTTTAATGTCACAGTTTGTAGTTTTTATAAGAAATAAAATCCATATTATGTGTTAGGAAAAAGCTCACATCTTATTTTGTCTCTTTGACCCCGCTGTCTTTTTCCATTTGGTGATAAAATGAGCTGCTTGTTTGTTTTCCTTCAGGCAAAACCTCTTACGCAAACTATGTCCCTTTGGGCTTCTTTTAATAAAACTCTGACTCAACCAAATCAGAGTGACAAACACAGACAGATCTAAGTGCAAATATTTGCACACCCTCAGGACAAGACATTAAGTGTGCTTGGTTGTACAGATATAACATAACTCTGTTAGAATTCAGCCAAATGATTTAAGGGCAAACTATATATCTGAGCTACATTTTCTTTTTTTTAGAAAGAAAACAGGTGTATGCAGACACATTTTGTTTGTTTGGAAGGTCTATGTGGGTGTTTCTGTTGCACCAATCTGCAAATATCCACAGTTAAATGAGATAAGTAATAAATTCCAATGTCTTCAAAGGTCCAGGAATAAACTAACCACAGCCATAAAAAGATGACAGGAGACCATTAACAGCTTTAGAGGACAAGTTGCCAATAGGTCTGACCACAGTTCACATAGATTCAAGATTCAAAAGTGATCCAACATGGTACAAGTGGAGTCTCGTAAAATGAGCAGAGAAATGTGAGGAGAAGGTATTTATAGCAAATACAGCATTATGGTCACTGTGTGATTTTGTGACAAGGTCTTGCAATGGTGCACACACACACACACACACAGACACACAACTAGAGAATAGTAAGGTGTTAGATTCCACCCTTGGCAGTCAGAAGAGATTAAATAGAACACTCACCTAAACACTCTGCAGTGTCGTAAATCACTTATTCAATTAATTAGTTCATAAAATTAATTTATTTTTTAGAATGGTTCTGGTACTTTGTTTATAAAAATATTATTATATTTTATATATTATGTCTATGTTGTATCACACACTGAATTTGATATATTTACTCACTGTCCAGTTTAATATGAACCTTTACACCTGTTTATAGGATGATTCAGCTCCATTGCTCTCCCCCTCATATATGTATCCCAATGGTTTAGACATTAATGGCTGTGTGTTGAGTTATTATGAGGGGACAGCAAATTTACACTGTTATACAGGCTGTACACTCACTACTTTACATTGTAGCAGAGTGTCATTTCTTCAGTGTTGTCCCATGAAAAGATATAATAAAATATTTACAAAAATGTCAGGGGTGTACTCACTTTTGTGAGATACTGTATATATATACACTACTCACAAAAAGTTAAGGATATTGGGCTTTCGGGTGAAATTTCAGGATGCACCTAAAATGCACTATAACCTTTACAGGTGAACTTAATTTGACCTTCTCTAGACTTTTGAATGCACATGTCCAACTGTTCAGTGTTTCAGTACTTTTTGAATAACTGGTGTTTGATGAATCAACCAATAAATTTTCTGGTTCCATTAGAATTGGTATTTAAACAGTCCTCTTCATCATGCTGTTCACATTTTGACATCATGAGACCGAGACCACACCTAACAATTGATCAACAGAACCTCACCATTGTGAGGCTTCAAACAGGAAGTTCTCAGAGGGAAGTGGCCACTGAGCTTAGAGTGTCACAGAGTGTCATCAGCAGGTTGGGACAGAGATACAGAGAGACTGGAAGAGTCACAGAAAGGCATAGAAGTGGACATCCTTTGGCGACATTCCATGTTTATGACCACTTCATTGTGAACAGTGCCCTGCGGAACCAGATGATGAATGCCACTCAACTCCAGGCACATTTAAGGGAGGTGAGAGGAACCCAAGTGTCACGTCAGACCATTCAAAACCTTTTACATCTGCGTGGTCTGTGTGCTAGACGACCTGCAAGGGTACCTGACCACACCACCAGGCACAGGCGTCGGGCCAGGGAGCATTTACACTGGACGAGGGACCGGTGGGCCTCAGTGCTGTTCTCTGATGAAAGTCGATTCACGTTGAGCAGAAATGATGGACCCAACGATGTTGGAGACGTCAAGGAGAGCGCTATGCATCAGCCACTGTTGTGGTGGTGTTACAGTCTGGGCAGGTGTGCCCACTCAATACAGAACTGACCTACATCTTGTGAATGGTACAGTGACAAGCCAATACTACCTGAATAACATCATTAATCCAGTCATTGTGCCCCTGCATGAACAACACAGGCCTAATTTCATCTTCATGGACGACAATGCTCCAGCTCATCGAGGAGCATCATTAGGGAACGGCTGCTGGAGGCTGGGGTACCTCAAATGGAGTGGCCTGCACTTTCTCCAGACCTGAATCCCATAGAAAACCTATGGGATCAGCCGAGTCGCCGTGTAGAGGCTCGTAACCCTGCACCCCAGAACCTCAATGACCTGAGGGCCGCCCTTCAAGAAGAGTGGAATGCCATGCCTCAGCAGACAATAAGTCCACTCGTGAACAGCATGAGACGTCGTGGTCAAGCTGTAATTGATGGTCAAGGGCACATGACAGATTATTGAGACATTGAGATTTTTTGTTGTGGTATACCCACCACTGTTGTTGGCTTTTGTTTCAATAAATTGTTTGAGATGAGGAAATCACCATTGCAGCTTCTACTTAAATGCCACGGAGGGAACAGAGATACTGCTTTTCTCCAGTGTGAATGCGTTCATGTCGATGGAGATCACTCTGTTGAGTAAACCTTTTTCCACACAGTGGGCAGTGACACGGTTTTTCTCCTGTGTGAATACGCTGATGTTTTCTGAGATTACTTTGGTCAGGAAAACTCTTCTCACACTGTGAGCAGTAATACAGCTTCTCTCTTGTGTGAATGCACTGGTGAACTAGTAGAGTACTCTGTTGATTAAAACTCTTTCCACACTTCGTAGTGGCAATTCTGGACGTGTTTGTAGAGATCAATTGAAGATGCATAGGAAAGAGGTCATGTGGAGCAAGAGAAGTCTTCCAACGTAGCTTTGTATATTTCTGGAGAAAGTATTTGGAAACCTGACAATCACAACTGTACAGTTAAGTGATATCAGCTGCTGCCCATAACTTTTTTATGGATATTTATCTGTTTAGATTTCTCAGGTTAACACCTATATATATCTGTATTCACTATTTCATGGTGAAATAATCATGGTGCCCACCATGGCTAACGGGTTTGCTTTGCTCTCCCAGTACCACCATAATTTTGTATCTGTGTTAGTGTTGTTATCTGTCTTGAATGCACAGTTCATGAAGACAGTAATTTACAGCAGATAAGGGAACGCTGCGCTCTTATTTTTACAGAAACCTGGTTTCTGTAATAGGGAGATGTGCAAAGTAAGAATTTCACTGTATGGTCTAAATTACTATGCACATGTCAATAAACCTCTTGAATTGCTGCATTGGAACTGTGTTTAATTAATGTTTGAATAAATACTTATTTCACCCACTGTAAGTGGTCCTTCCTCTTCCTCATCTGTGGCACAAAGATTGCCATAAAAATTGTTGCCATGAAAATTATCCATGTTCACGCTCTTTTAATGACATAATTTTCCAGGATTTTTCCATTAGATTTATGATCACTAGGAATACTGTCCATAAGTTTGTGATGACTGTCAGTGATATTAGAAATCACTGACATATACCAACTACTGTGACAGCTAATAAAATTGATTATTTTAATAAATTATAAGCTAGATTAAGCTATCCTATTCTGTATCCAAGCTAGAATAAGCTAGCCTATTTCATATTCAATTTCCTTAATTACTTGCAGTCTCACTTTAGACAGGGAAGCGGAACATATTTCTCTGATACACCTTAATGTTCATTTCATCTCCATGCCATTCTTAAATATATGGGGACATTGTTAAGTGCCGATGTGGGAATGGAGGTCAGAGCAGGGAAAATTGAGTAAGGATCTACACAATCTACATGGATCTACCTGTGCGAGACTGCTCGAACATGTTTTGTGTTTCATTAAGTGGCAGAGGAATTAAAAGGGGGGCAAGACAAGCTGCATGAGTCAGAGAGAGAGAGACATGATCTGCACAGAGCCATGCATGTGTGCATATAAAGAAAATAATAAAAACCACTGAAAAGCTATCACAGTAGTAACAGCCAATAATAAGCCCCTTTGACTTGTCCCAAGCCTGCCATCTTGTCATTTCTCCCTCTTCCTAAAGCACTGAATCTAGCACTTATTCTTTCCCTGTTGTTTTATGTATTTTTAAAAAATGTAAAAAATTATTTGGGCTTTATTTCCTCCCAACAAAGTTTTTAAACTGATGGTATCCTTAGTCTGTGACCTAGTGAACCAGTGTTGATGTGTTCTGTGACAGAGACGAACTTTTCAAAGAACTTTTGTATGTCTGTCTGTATGAGGGCATCTGCTAAATGCTGTAAATGCATTTTACTATTTGCCATTTACCATTTGTGGAGCAATTTTGGTTCCAGTGGTAGTCAAATGTATGCCTGAGATCTTTGGTGTGCTCCCCTTCGTACAACACCAAGAGTTCCTGTCCTGGGTTAATGGTTTGACAGCAACGGTACAGAATCCCACCTTGATATGGAAATGCCACAAGATTTTGCTCTTCTTCATTATAAGCACAGTTCACATACCTAAAGGAATAAAGCAAAGCAGCAAAAAAGGTAACAATTAAAAATTACATGGAGAATCAATGACAGGAAAATGACAAATTTATTTAAAAAAAAAAAAAAAAGAACTATGAACACACCCAACATTCATACCTCACCCTATCCAGTTAGCATGCATCTCTATTCTTAGCGTCTGTGTATTCTTTACACTACCTGCTTCTGTATATCTGCAAAAAATGACCAATTTATTTTCATCTACTTTATTAAACATTTTTTCTGTGTTGAATAAAAGCACTCCTGTTTCATGATAGCCTAAAGGTGTAGTCTAGATGCTGCACCTGTAATCAGTTTCATGTGTGCATTACAAATAGGCAGGACCTCATATTCAATGTAGAATAGTCCAATCTAGAGGTTGTACATTCACAGAATTGGTTTAGAGATTTTAATGATGTAAAGCAGCATCTGTTGTTAGAGCATGGTTCTTGACTGTATCTTTTGATTTCTTGGAACAGCCATCAAGCTCTATGGTGAAATTCCTATTGCAGTCAGACTGGGTCTCCAGTATTAGACCCAGTATTTCTGTTTTATCAGAATTCAGTAAGGGTTTTTTTACGCATCCTAACTTTGTCTTAAAATAATTTTTGCATAAAAACATTTTGCACTGTATTGCTGAGTTTGACTTCTCTGACAAATATTATTGTATCCTGCACATTGAAGTGAAAGACAAACCAGATTGCTAGTAGCTGTCTCTCCATATATCTGTTTTTAAGCCTGTCAATTAAAATATCAAGTGTCAAATGTTGGCCTCAAGTCCAGACCTATCAGAACAGAAACAGGGATAACTGTGTACTAAATGATCAAAATCACAGTAAAAACAACAAACAGACCTGCGTGACAATTTTTTTAAGTTAGGCCAACAGTATGGCAAATAGATTTATAACATAGTAAGCACACCAAACTGCCATAACATTAAAACCAGTGACTTGTGAAGCGAATAGCATTTTATTATCTCGTTATGATGGCATATTTCAAGGGGTGAGATATATTAGACAGCAAGTGACCAGCCAGTTCCCATGGTTTATGTGTTGGAAGCAGGATCAATGCCAAGTGTTAGGAACTGAGAGACTTTGACAAGAACAAAATTGTGATGGCTAAATGACTGGGTCAGAGCATCTCCAAAACAGCAGGTCTTGTAGGATGTTTCTGGTATGCAGTGGTTAAAATCTACTAAAAGTGGTCTAAAAAAGGGCAAACAGTAAACAGGTTACAGGGTCATAGGTGCCCAAGGCTCATTGATGCTCTTGAGGTCAGAAGAATAGCCCATCTGTTCCGATCCCACTGAAGAGCTACTGTTGGAAAAACTGCCGAAAAGGTCGATGCTGGCTGTGTATTGAGCTGCAGAGTGGTCAGAGTGACCATGCTGACTCCTGTACACTACTTAAAGCATACTTTGGAAAATGGACACACAAACATCAGAAGTGGACCATGGATAAATGGAAGAAGAAGGCCTGGTCTGATGACTCGTGTTTTCTCTATCATTTGGAAGGTCTTGTGTGTGTGTGTCTGTCTGTCTGTCTGTCTCTTTCCTCAGGACACACAATAGGAAGACGGTGAGCCAATGGAGATGGAAATATTATTTTGACATGTACCACCTACCTAAATATTGTTGCAGATCAAGTTCACCCCTTCATGGCAAAGGAACAGTATTTCCTAATGGCGGTGGCATCTTTCAGCAGGATAATTCTCCCTGACACACTGCAAAACTCAGAAAAGATCAAGGAACATGACAAAAGTTTGTGTTAACCGGGGTTCCAATTTTCCCAGATCTCAATCTGATCCAGCATCTGTGGCACGACAGACATCACAGCATACCTTCAAAGATCCTGTGGTATCCATGACTCAGCAGGTCAGAGGTGTATTGCAGGCATGAGGGGACCTACACGATATTAGTTGGTTTTCAATGTTTGAATCTTCAATGGATAATCTTTTTATACTTTGTATTCTGCCCAATTGTCATGAAATCCCTAATCTAGTAAGGTAGCAGTCATCAAAAATAGTCCAGATAAAAGTCTGGAAAAGTATCAGTGAGGATGTAATTACAAAAATATCCCAAACTTTAAACTCGTTTGAGGTGTTGATGGCAATTCCTTGCTGTCACAAGCTGACAGATGTAATGGCAGATCTGTGATGGTGTGAAAGTCCCCAAGTGGCTCTGTCCACGGCTGTCTCCTGGGTCACAGGCTGTCCACACAGAACCATCCACAGCATAAGTGCGCACCACCAAGCGACAAGACTCCGACCAGGGGTAAAGGCAGTGGTCATACCGGAAACTGGCAAACACTGGGAGCTCAGTGTATAGCTCAACAGAGAAAGACAGAGAGAGAAAGAGAAAGATATTAAGCATGCTTCTGATCATGTGATGTTTAAAAACAATGTAGATTATGTGTAAAGTGCAGGCAGGGACTCCGGCAAGACTAGCTATGACATCATAACTAAAAGGGAGAGCCAGAAGGTGACAGACATGAAGGCTTCTAGACATAGTGAATGCACAACCAGCTCTGCCCCCTACTGTAGCCTTTGCTACTTGAGGTACTACCAAATAACCTGCACCCTTTGATCGGAGTAAGAGTGGCAGATCATAAAAGATCAGGTACTGCAGTGTGAGACCATTTAGTGCTTTATATGTCAGTAACAGGATTTTATAATCAATGTGAAATTTGACTGGGAGCCAATGTAGTGTGTCTAAAATAGGATTTCCTACTGGAACATCCAGACATTACAATTACAATAGCATTACAATAATCCAACCTAGAGATAACAAAAGCTGCATACTTACTTCTAGCTGCATGTGGTCCTAATACAAGCACCTCTGTCTTGTCAGAGTTAAGCAGGAGAAAGTTAGTGACTATCCAATGTCTAATGTCCTTTACACATTCTTCTATCTTAATAAGCTGGTGTCTCTCATCTGATTTAGCTGAGACATATAGCTGTGTGTCGTCGGCATAACAGTGAAAGCTAATACAATGTTTACGAATAATTGCACCAAGATGTAGCATATATAGGGAGAAAAGCAGTGGGCCTAAAACAGAACCCTGTGGAACAGGGAACATAACCTTGGTATGCATAGAGAAGTCACCATTTAGATCTACAAACTGATAACGGTCAGTCAAATAAGACCTGAGCCAGGAGAGGGCTGTTCCTTTAATACCAACAACATGTTCTAGCCTATCAAGTAGAACAGTGTGGTCAATGGTGTCAAAAGCTGCACTAAGATCGAGTAACACCAGTAAGGAGACACAACCCTGATCAGAAGCCAGTAACAGGTCATTGACCACTTTTACAGTGTTTTAACTTTTACACTTTTAACTTGGAATATTTGCATAACACCAAAAGACTGTACCCTCGTCTGGCCTGCTGGGCTTTGTTGTTCACTCATTTTCAGTTTACAGTAACTTACTGCCCTGGCATTAAGAATGGAAATGCTGATGCTCTATCTCGCCATCATGACACCATAAGCTCCCCAACACAGCCAGAACCCATTCTCCCCTCGTCAATTATCCTAGCCCCCATTTTATGGGATTTAATGGAGAATGTTTGGAGAGCCCAGACCAAGGAACTGCCCCTGCCAGCCTGCCCACCTTCCAAAGTCTATGTGCCCTTGTCACTTCATCAACCCATTTTAGAGTGGGTACATGAAGCTCCCAGTTCAGGCCATCCTGGCATCTGCCGCACCATCGCTCTGAAACAAGTTCTGGTGGCCCTCCCTAGCCCCTGATGCTGAAGCCTACATCCAAGCCCGCACCATCTGCGCTCAGTCCCGGACCAGCCGTCAGGTCTCCACTGGCCTACTGGAACCTCTGCCCATGCCCAAACGACCCTGGTCTCACATCGCGATCGATTTTGTCACAGATCTACCCAGCTCAGGGGGTTATAACACCATCCTTGTGGCCATCGAACGGTTCTCCAACGCCTGCAAACTGGTGCCACTAAAAGGTCTACCCACTGCTATGGAAACAGCCATGACTTTGTTTCACTAGGTTTTCAGGAACTATGGTCTACCAGAGAACATAGTGTCTGACTAGGGCTCTCAGTTCACCTCCCAAGTGTGGCAGGCCTTCTGTGACCATCTGGGGATTAACATGAGCTTGAGCATGGACTACCACCCCCAAAAGAGTGTGCAGTTGGAACGTCTCAATCAAGAGCTCAGAAGGTATCTCAGTGTGTACTGCAGTGTCATTCACTCTGCCACTGGTTTAATGCCGTTTAATTGCCCCGATTATCAGGTGAGACAATGGGTCTGGCTGTCTATGCGAAACGTGAAACTCAGGCTTCCATGTCGTAAGCTGAGTCCACGGTTCATTGGTCCATTTCAAAATGAGCGCCAAATCAACCCCATCACCTACTGCCACTACCGTCACTTCCTGTGAATCGCTTACCGCGTGTTTCTTGCCTGTGTTGGCAATTTTATTTATATAGTTTATATAGTTTATATAATATATATAGCAAGTTTATATAGTCTAATTTTTTTCTCTTTTGCCTGAATATTTTACGCTGTCAGGTTTCGTTTTAAAAATCTTTACTTACATATTGCAGTTAATTCTTCTTTTATTTTTTTTCAGGAAGCTTTTTTCCCGGTTTTCAAACAGCAATTAGAGGAAAACCCACTTCGGATCTCTTCAATATCAAAGTTAAATTCACTCAAAGGTATGTGATCATTAAGTCATTATTATCATTTCAGCCTGTACAGTGTGTGAGCTGCAAGATGTTTAGTAATTCTTCCTCCATAGTTAGCATAAATTTTACTTGTGATAAGTGCACGCTAGTTAGCTATCTGATGGAGAAGATATTAGCTTTAGAGGTGTGCATTCAGACACTAGAGAGGGTTAGTAATAGTGAGAGCAGTGTAGTGTCTGTAGGAGGAAGTCTGGATGCCTTAGGTGGAGTTAGTAACCCCCCAACTCCGGCATTAGAGCCCTCACAGCAGGGCGAATGGATGACAACTCGGTGGCATAGTCACATAGCCAAGGCTAATGCTAAGGCTTGCCCACGGGAGCACCACTCCTCTCCACTTCACATGTCCAACAGGTTTTCTCTCCTCAGTGAAGCACCCGCTGAGAAACCTGAAAGAGCTCTGGTTATAGGAGACTCGATCTTGAGGCATGTGAAATTAGCTAGGCCTTTAGGGGCTCCAGCAGCACAGGTTAGGTGTATTCCGGGAGCCAGGGCACCGGACATTGCAGGTAATCTTAGGGTCCTAGGCAAGTACAGGTTCTCAAAGATAGTTTTCCATGTAGGAGCTAATGATATACGCCTTCGTCAGTCTGAGGTTACTAAGAGTAATGTTGTAGGGGTGTGTAAATTAGCGAAGGCGATGTCCGATGCTGTAGTATGCTCTGGCCCCATCCCAATGCGGCGTGGTGATGTAGCTTACAGCAGGTTATGGCCTCTGAACTGCTGGATGTCCAGGTGGTGCTCCGAAAACAATGTGGGCTTCACATACAAATGGAGCTCTTTTGAGGGCAAGGCTGGCCTGTTAGGACGGGACGGTGTCCATCCCACTCGGGAGGGTGCTGCTCTCATTTTTTGCAGCATCGCACATAGTCTTAGAGCAGATCTAGTTAATCGGTGACAATCCAGGGCCAGGGCCAGGGAGCAGACAAGCAGGTTAATCTGACCATCTGCTGGCTGCAATGAGTCGTCACTCAGGGTTCATAACATTGAGACTGTGTCTGTTCCCCGAACCAAACGAAAATGTTTTAACAGAAATCAGAAAATTTGTTTAGTAACCTGATTAACAGAAAATTGGATCATAGTGAATGCACAACCAGCACCTTTGATCTGAAGCTAGGACTGTTAAATATAAGATTTCTTTCAACTAAAGCACTTTATTATTAATTAACTGATTACTGATCAGGAGTTCAGTGTTCTTTGTTTAACAGAAACATGGATTAAACATAATGAGTACGTAGCATTAAATGTAGCTTGTCCGCCTGGTTATAGCTATATACATCAACCGTGTCTAACAGGCAGGGGAGGAGGTGTCGCAGTTATTCATGATAATAAGCTAGGCACCACACAAAAACCCAGACATAAATTCAACACATTTGAAGTTCTTTATACTAACCTAACTTATGTAGCTACAAATAATAAGTTCACAGAGCCGATTCAACTAATTGTTATTTACAGACCCCCAGGGCCATATTCTGAATTCCTCAGTGAGTTTGCAGATTTCATTTCAAACCTTCTTGTCTCTTTAGATGAAGCATTAATAGTAGGAGACTTCAACATTCATTTTGATAAGCCAGAAGACCCTCTGAGAACAGCAGTTGTATACATCTTAGATTCAGTAGGTGTTAATCAAAATGTAACAGGACCCACTCATAATGGAGGTCACACTCTGGATCTTATTCTAACATTCGGCTTAAATATAGAAAACATAGTCACTCTTCCACAGTCAGAAGCTATCTCATATCATTATCTTGTTTCATTTAAAATGTCTTAGACACGAGATGTGCAATTTGCCATGTTACCATATCAAGCGTACATTTACGCCATAACAACCAAGTTACGGTGATCAGTAAGTACAACAAAGTGGTGCTGTGCTCCTTCTAACCAGTGCCTCCATTCTTCCAGCGCAGCTTTGATTGACAGTAGCTCCCAGTTCCCCATGTCATAGTTAACTTCTGCTGGGGTCAACTTTCTAGAGAAGTACGAGCACAGAGGTATTTTTCCGGGGTACCTGTGGTGTTGAGATAGAACCACCCCTATTCCGCAACTGGAGACATCCACTTCTGAATGGGAAGTTTAGGGTCCGGGTGGTGGAGAATTGGTGCGGTCATAACTCGCTGTTTTAATTGCTAGAAAGCAGATCTAGCCCGCTCGGTCCAGGACAGTCTCTTGGGTGTCCCTCTCAAAAGGGACGTGAGGGGGCTTGCGATTATACTATAGTTCCGTATGAATCGTCGATATCCCAAAAATCCCAAGAAGCGCTGTAAATCCTTTATCGTAGTGAGTTCAGTCCAGTCCAGAACAGCTTTTATTTTGCTCCATCTCCACTCCTCACCGGGAAATCACATACCCCAAAAACGTGATGGTGTCCCAGTGAAACTTGCATTTCTCTGCCTTGACATAGAGTTGGTGTTGTGTTCTGCTGTTCCACAGGGGAATCTCCTGCGTCTGATGTTTCTCTAACTAAAGATTCTGTTTTCACATCCTCACACAACCAATGATTAAAGAACAATAACCCTTATTCGACAGAATAAACACTGAATAAAAACAAATTTGCTAATAAACTTGTAGACTCTTGTTTTTTGAAACAGCTTTAGAGTTTCTGTTTCTCTCTTCATTAAAGTACTCTGAGGTTGTGGGTGATTAGCAGTGTTGCAAGGCAGACCAAAGACTGGTCATTCTTCATAATTTTTCATCAACATTTTCCCCTGTAACATGAAACATCATGAAACATCAGGAGCCTGAGACTTGAACTATCTGTCTCCTGCTGAGCTCATTATAACAGACCTAAACAAACAACAATAACAACAACAATAATAATAATAATAATAATAATAATAATAATAATAATAATAATAATAATTAAGAACAGAACAAGTTAATATTATTGAAGTACTCACAAATTTCTCCTTAGTGGAAAAATAGTGCACTACTTATGGTGTATCTAGCATTTTTTTATGCTAAATGTAGTGCACTTAAACAGAGTAATAGAGATCCATTTGGGATTCGACCACACAGAGTCAGTTCTAAAGGAGAAGGAGCTTTTAAATTTCCTCTGCAATATACACAATAAATCACAATGACACGCTTTTATTTTTAATTCCATGAAACTGCAACTACAAAAAGAAATGATATAATGTAATTATTAGCTCTGTCAGTAAAGAGAAAGCTACAGAGTATTTTTCTAAGGTGTTTTCTGGTGGATGGAGAAGCAGCAACTGGGCACTTTACCGCCACCTACTGTTGTTGCACTGAGCTTCAGAACTAGTGAAACATGTGCAGGGAAATTTGAGATGAAGCAAGTGTTGTGGGAAAGATTCTACTTCTACTGCATAGGCTGGAGAATAAACAAGGGAAAAAACTTCTCAGGATCAGAAAGAAACTTTATTACAAAGGAAAATCTAAGCCAGGAGGACGGTCCTGAGAGCAAACATTGAAGAGCTGTTCATAGTGCATGATCTTAGCTGTCCCAAAGGCTGGACATACAGGGGTTGGACAATGAAACTGAAACGCCTGGTTTTAGACCACAATAATTCATTAGTATGGTGTAGGGCCTCCTTACAGCATCAATTCGTCTTGGGAATGACAGATACAAGTCCTGCACAGTGGCCAGAGGGATTTTGAGCCATTCTTCTTGCAGAATAGTGGCCAGGTCACTACGTGATGGAGGAAAATGTTTCCTGACTCGCTCCTCCAAAACACCCCAAAGTGGCTCAATAATATTTAGATCTGGTGACTGTGCAGGCCATGGGAGATGTTCAACTTCTCCTTCATGTTCATCAAACCACTCTGTCACCAGTCTTGCTGTGTGTATTGGTGCATTATCATCCTGATACACGGCACCGCCTTCAGGATACAATGTTTGAACCATTGGGTGCACATGGTCCTCCAGAATGGTTCGGTAGTCCTTGGCAGTGACGCACCTAGGGTTAACCCTAGCACAAGTATTGGGCCTAGGGAATGCCATGATATTGCAGCCCAAACCATCACTGATCCACCCCCATGCTTCTCTCTGGGCATGCAACAGTCTGGGTGGTACGCTTCTTTGGGGCTTCTCCACACCGTAACTCTCCCGGATGTGGGAAAGACAGTGAAGGTGGACTCATCAGAGAACAATACATGTTTCACATTGTACACAGCCCAAGATTTTCGCTGCTGGCACCATTGAAAACGACGTTTGGCATTGGCACGAGTGACCAAAGGTTTGGCTATGACAGCCCGGCCATGTACATTGACCCTGTGGAGCTCCCGACGGACAGTTTTGGTGGAAACAGGAGAGTTGAGGTGCACATTTAATTCTGCAGTGAGTTGGGCAGCTGTGGTTTTATGTTTTTTGGATACAATCCGGGTTAGCACCCGGACATCCCTTTCAGACAGCTTCCTCTTGAGTCCATAGTTACTCCTGTTGGATGTGGTTTGTCCTTCTTGGTGGTATGCTGACATTACCCTGGATACCGTGGCTCTTGATACATCACACAGACTTGCTGTCTTAGTCACAGAATTTGTCCTCTTTTGAACTCTGATATGTCTCCCATAATGTTGTGTGCATTGGAATATTTTAAGCAAAACTGTGCTATTACTCTGCTAAGTAAACCTTCACACTCTGCTCTTACTGGAGGAATGTGCAATCAATGAAGACTGGCCACCAGGCTGGTCAAATTTAGCCATGAAACCTCCAACACTAAATTGGCCAGTGTTTCAGTTTCATTGTCCAACCCCTGTATTTGCTTTCTCTAACTGGTTTATACTAATTTATCTTATTCACACCATTTCTAGATGGCTCCCCATGATAGGTAGGTATGATTTGCAACAAGATGATCTGTAATCAGATGGTTAGATATTATTGTTTAAAATTGCATGTCCACTTATTGCCTAGAGGTGGGCAATAAAGTGGGGAAAATTCCTGCCTTATATGCTTTGTGCATAATTCACCACATTTCTTACACTTGTCACAGAAGCGGTTTTGGGATTTATCTGGAAACAAGTGGAACTAACATTAGAATGTTTCCCACCCAGAAGCTGTGACTGCATCCTACAACATGTGCAGAATGGTGAAGAAGGTGAAGCGGAGAAAACTGGAGTCACAGTTTTTAACAATGTGGCTCTAGGAGCAAAAGGCAGGGACAGAGAATTGAAGCTCTACTGTCCACAAATGGTGACCCTACACCATAATAATGAATTATTGTAGGTATATACTGGTGGTGTATACTATTATTAATACTACCCTATTATGTAGTCATGATGCTGCTAAAGTTATGTTTTTGGAAATCACTGCCACTAATTTGATGATAATAATAATAATAATAATAATAATAATAATAATAATAATAATAATAATAATAATAATAAAGAAGAAGAACAGTACTTATTATTTAAGTACTTTAAATATATTCTCACAAATTTCTCCTTAGTGGAAAAAAAGTGCATTACTTATGGTATATCTAGCATTATTTCATGCTAAACATAGTGCACTTAAACAGTGTAATGGAGATCCATTTGGGATTATTAATAATTATTATCATCACGAGATTTATATGTGTAATGTCCAGATGCCCCCGCCCTGTGCGGGGCACAAAACTGGATCTCCATGGTGCTGCGTGCGCCTGCACGCTGTGGAGATAGACCCATACGCAGGATTCAATTAAGCCCATAGATTTACTGTATGCCTAAAGGACGCATACAGAGCCACCCCGCTGCATGCACTGGGAAAAGCAGACCACAACCTTATTCTGCTTCAGCCTCACTATAAACCAAGAGTGAGGAGACTACCAACAACCACACACTCATTCAGGAAGTGGTCTCCTGAGGCTGAACAGATCCTGAGAGACTGCTTCGGGGACACAGACTGTGATGTACTGCAGGGTTCACATAGTGAGGACATTGAGGATGTTGTTGACTGCACTACTGACTACTTCAACTTCCATATGGACGTTGTTGTTCCAGTAAGAACTGTACATTGCTATGCAAACAACAAGCCCTGGATCACAAGTGACATCAAGGGACTTCTGAACCAGAAGAAGAGGGCCTTTAGGGATGGTGATCAGCAGGAGCTTAAGCGTGTGCAGAGGGAACTAAAAGTCCAGCTCAGGGAGGCGAAGGAGCAGTACAGGAGGAAGCTAGAGCAAATGCTGGAGCATGAAGGAAGTGTGGAGCAGGATGAAGACAATAACCAGAGGCAGCTCAAAGTAGGGTAACACCATTGAAGGAGATGTGGGAATAGCAAACCAGCTGAACAATTTATTCAACAGGTTTGACGACCCCAACTCATTCACACCTCGTACACTGCACCCCCCCCCACTTCTGCTTTCAATCTACCCTCTGAGAACAACTGTGGCACAGAGAAGGAGAATATCCTTCAACATTCAACACAATCATCCCTCAGCAGCTGATTGAGAAGCTGAGTCTGCTGGGCCTGAACACCTCTCTCTGCAACTGGATCCTGGACTTCCTGACTGGGAGACCTCAGTCAGTCCGGATCGGGAACAGCATCTCCAGCACCACCACACTGAGCACTGGAGCTCCTCAGGGCTGTGTGTTCAGTCCACTGCTGTTCACTCTGCTGACTCACGACTGTGCAGCAATGCACAGCTCCAACCACATCGTCAAGTTCGCTGATGGCACGACTGTGGTGGGTCTCATCAGCAAGAACGACGAGTCAGCATACAGAGAGGAGGGGCAGCGGCTAACAGCATGGTGTAGAGCCAACAACCTGTCTCAAAATGTCAACAAGACTAAAGAGATGGTTGTTGACTTCAGGAGAGCACAGAGTGACCATTTTCCTCTGTTCATCGACGGATCCTCGGTGGAGATCGTCAAGAGCACCAAATTCCTTGGTGTTCATCTGGCAGAGAACTTCACCTGGTCACTCAACACCAGCTCCATCACCAAGAAAGCCCAGCAGCGCCTCTACTTCCTGAGGAGGCTGAGGAAAGCCCATCTCCCTCCCCCCATCCTGACTGTGTTCTACAGAGGGACCATCAAGAGCGTCCTGAGAAGATCATACACACTCTTACACACCCCACACACCCCTCACACACAGTCTTACACACCCCACACACCCCTCCCACACACCCTTCACCCTCCTGCCATCTGAAAAGAGGTACCGGAGCATTCGGGCCCTCACAACCAGACTGTGTAACAGTTTCTTTCCTCAAGCCATCAGGCTCCTCAACACCCGGGACTGAACTGTTCTACACTCTCTCACACACACACACACTCTCACTCAGGACTGAACTGTTCTACACACACACACACACACACACTCTCACTCAGGACTGAACTGTTCTACACTCTCACACACACACATACACACACACACACACACACACTCTCACTCAGGACTGAACTGTACAAAACTCTCTGTCTCTCACACGCACATACACACACACACACACACTCTCTCTCTCTCACCTGTGTGGACACACACACACAACTTATATTGTTCAATACTTATTGCACTACCTCAACCCTTGTGTTTATTACATCTGCTGCTATATTTATGTTTATTTCTTTTTTGCACTACATCAACCGCTGCTATTGTATTTTTGCACAATACATGTTGTCAGGTCTCAAAGTTGTACATCATCTCATTTTATTTCATTTCATTTAAATTTCATTGCACATGTTCTTTTTCTTTTTTTGGCGCTAAGTGTCCTGTGTTTTTGTGTTTTGTTTTTTTGTACTTATTGTTTTTGCACTGTCTTGTTGTTGCTTTGTTTGCACCTAGCTGCAGACTTTGCACTTTATGTGGCTTCGACAAACTTCGGTCCTAGCTCTGTGTTGTTTTTGTGTTTGAACTATATGTTGTATGTTTATGTAGCACCAGGTCCTGGAGAAACGTTGTTTAATTTCACTATGTACTGCGTCAGCTATATGTGGTTCAAAGTCAAAGTAAAAGTCAAAGAAGCTTTATTGTCACTTCAACCATATATATCAGATGCAGTACACAGTGAAGTGAAACAACGTTCCTCCTAGACCAGAGGTGCTACACATAACAAAGACAAAGTACAGTGATGCAGACAAACATAGAGCTATAACAGAGATAAAAAATGAAACTACAATTTAAAAATTAAAATATTTAAAAAAATCTAAAAAAATTAAACTATACTTAAGGTGCAGTCTTTAAGAACTAGACATACAACAGAAGTGCACAGGAAGACAAGACAAGAAAAGACAAGACAGTGCAGACAAACAACATATAGGCCGACTTTGTGCAATGAGCAAGACGATGTGCAAAGAACAGTGTATACAGTGATTGCAGATATTAAAGTGACACGTAAACAGGATTAATATAAATATATATAAATGTTATGCGTGCAAACAGGACAATTTAGTGTGTGTCTGACTATGTCCAGCACAGTTCAGTTCTTTTTTGTGCGTGTGTGTTATGTATGTGTGTGTGTCCAGGACAAGTTCAGTTCTCCTCTGAGATCAGATCTTGGTTGTACGTGTATGTGTATGTGTGTGTGTGTGTGTCTGTGTCCAGCTCAGCTCAGTTCTCTGTTGAGATACCTGATTGCCTGAGGGAAGAAACTGTTTAACAGTCTGGTTGTGCGGGTCCGAATGCTTCGGTACCTCTTACCGGATGGCAGAAGGGTGAAGGGTGTGTGTGAGGGGTGTGTGAGGAGTGTAAGAGTGTGTGTGAGGGGTGTGTGGGGTGTGTAAGAGTGTGTGTGAGGGGTGTGTGGGGTGTGTAAGAGTGTGTGTGTGGGGAGTGTAAGAGTGTGTGTGAGGGGTGTGTAAGAGTGTGTGTGAGGGGTGTGTGGGGTGTGTAAGAGTGTGTGTGAGGGGTGTGTGTGATCATCCACAATGCTGTTAGCTTTGCAGATCCAGCGTGTGGAGTAAATGTCTGTGATAGAGGGAAGAGAGGCTCTGATGATCTCTCAGCTGTCCTCACTATCCGCTGAAGGGTCAGGATGGGAGGTGGAAGATGAGCCTTCCTCAGCCTTCGCAGGAAGTAGAGATGCTGCTAGGCTTTCCTGGTGATGGAGCTGGTGTTGAGTGACCAGGTGAGGTCCTCCGCCAGGTGAACACCAAGGAATTTGGTATTCTTGACGATCTTCACCATGGACCCATCGACATTCAGTGGAGAATAGTCACTCTTTGCTCTCCTGAAGTCAACAACCATCTCTTTAGTCTTGTCGATATTCAGAGACAGGTTATTGACTTTACACCAGGTTGCTAGTTGTTGCCCCTCCTCTCTATATGCTGACTCGTCATTCTTGCTGATGAGACCCACCACGGTCATGCCATCGGAGAACTAGATGATGTGGTTGGAGCTGTGCATTGCTGCACAGTCGTGAGTCAGCAGAGTGAACAGCAGTGGACTGAACACACAGCCCTGAGGAGCTCCAGTGTTCAGTGTGGTGGTGCTGGAGATACTGCTCCCGATCTGGACTGACTGAGGTCTCCCAGTCAGGAAATCCAGGATCCAATTGCAGAGGGAGTTGTTGATGCCTAGCAGACTCAGCTTCTCTATCAGGTCCTGAGGAATGATCGTGTTGAATGCTGAACTGAAGTCAGTGAACAGCATTCGTAGGTAAGTGTCCTTATTGTCCAGGTGTGTGAGGGCCAGATGGAGGGTTGTGCTGATGGCATCGTCTGTGGAGCGATTTGGACGATACGCAAACTGCAAGGGGTCAAGTGAAGGTGGCAGCAGGTTCTTGATGTGCCTCAAGACAAGCCTCTCAAACAACTTCATGATGATGGGTGTGAGTGCAACGGGGCGGTAGTCATTGAGACAGGACGCTGGAGACTTCTTCAGCACGGGGATGATGGTGGTAGACTTTAGGCACATTGGGACGACGCCACTGCTCAGGGAGATGTTGAAGATGTCTGTGAAGATATCCGCTAGCTGTTCTGCACACTCCCTGAGCACTCTGCCAGGAGTGTTGTCTGGTCCAGCAGCTTTCCGTGGGTTAACTCTGCATAGAGTTTTCTTCATGTCAGCCGTGGTGAAACAGAGCACCTCGTTCTCTGAAGAAGGGATGGTCTTCCTCGCTATCACGTTGTTATGTGCCTCAAACTGAGCGTAGAAACTGTTCAGCACATCTGGAAGGGAGGCATCACTGTCACAGGCAGGTGGAGCAGGCCTGTAGTTGGTGATGGACTGGATGTGCTGAGTGCTCTGGAAGTGGCCATGGATTCTCTGGGAGTGTGCGCGCTTTGCCTCTCTAATGGCTCGAGACAGTTTAGCCCGTGCTGTTCTTAGGGCGTCCTCATCTCCAGATCTGAAGGCAGAGTCTCTGGATCTTAGCAGCGCATACACCTTTGCGGTCATCCACGGCTTCTGGTTGGAGCGTATGGTGATGGACTTGGAGACGGTCACGTCATCGATGCACTTCCAGATGTAGCCAGACACTGATGCCGTGTACTCCTCCAAGTCACTAGAGTCACCGTAGGTTGCAGCCTCCCTAAACATGTCCCAGTCAGTGCATTCAAAACAGCCCTGAAGAGCAGAGATGGCTCCTGCTGGCCAGGTCTTAACCTGTTTCAGAACCGGTTTAGAGCATCTGATGAGAGGTCTGTATGCTGGAACATAACAGAGATGTGGTCTGAGTAACCAAGGTGGGGGCGGGGCTCCACACGATACGTGCTGGGAATGTTTGTGTAAACAACATCCAGCGTGTTCGCCCCTCTCGTAGCAAAGTTCACATGTTGATGGAATTTAGAGAGCACTTTTCTGAGATTTGCATAATTGAAATCTCTGGCGATGTTAAACAGTCCGTCGGGGTGAGCATTCTGCAGCTCGCTAATAGCTCCATACAGCTCACACAAAGCCTCCTTAGCATTAGCACTGGGCGGAATGTACACTCCTATAATGAAAGTGGTGGTGAATTCCCGGGGTAGATAAAAAGATCTGCATTCAAACTCCACTAGCGATGAGCAGTAATTAGACACAAGCACAGAGTCCTTACACCATTCCGTGTTGATGTAAACACACACACCACCACCGCAAGCCAGGGAGCAGACATTTGACAGAAGTATGGAGGGGAGTGCCGGCCGGCTAGGGTTTGTTTTTAGCCTAGTACGGACTCCCGCCCTATTTCTGCGCTTCCGCTTTCTCATGCACCGCTTCCGTCGACTCTTCTCCCAGCCACCAGCATCAGGCGACGTTGAGGGCTTGGGGCCTGGTCTCCGTAGCAAGCCTATATCACGAAGCTTTTCCCGTAGGTCATCGTGCACGTTGCCTGGTGCATGATACCCATAATCCAGTAGTGTCTGGCGGTCGTACACATGAACACCGTTGTATCTGGCGTCCATATGCCGTGAAAGTCGGGCTATTTCGGGACAATAGCACCATTTTTGGTCCGGAGTGGCCGCTGCGTGCTACTGCCGCGCCGCCATCTTGGATGCTGGTTGAAATGACCATAAACCTTCTACATGCTTCACAGATCCCTGTCTCACCTGGACAGCGGCAGTGGGGCTGTGAGAATAACATTTTTGCACTTCTCCAGTGTATTCAACACCATCCAGCAGCTGTTCCTAAGAGATAAATTAACAGAGATGGGAGTAAGCTCACACCTGGTCATGTGGATAACAGACTACCTGACAGGCAGACATCAGTACGTGAGACTGGGGGATTGCAGGTCTGACACTGTGGTCAGCAGTACAGGAGCACCACAAGGGACTGTGCTCTCTCTGGTCCTGTTCACCCTGTACATTACATGTTGGACTTTCAGTATAACTTAGAGTTCTGGCACGTGCAAAAGTTGAGGAACAACACTGCTATCGTTGGCTGTATCAGGTAGGGACAGGAGGAGTACAGAAATCTGATACAGGACTTCTATGGTGTGACTTTAACCATCTGCACCTCAACACCACAAAGACCAGGGAGATGGTGGTGGACTTCAGGAGGCCCGGGTCTCAACCTAAGCCTGTAACTATCAACGGTGATTGTGTGGAGTTTGTCAAGACCTACAAATACCTTGGAGTACAGCTGGATGATAAAATGGACTGGACTGCCAAAACAGACGCTCTGTGCAGGAAAGTACAGAGCCAGCTGTACTTCCCTAAGAAGGCTGGCATCCTTTAACATCTGCAAAAAGCTGCTGCAGATGTTCTGTCAGACTGTTGTGGCAAGTGCCCTCTTCTATGTGGCAGTGTGCTGGGAAGGCAGCATCAAGAAGAAGGATGCTTCACATCTGGACAAGCTTGTGAGGAAGGCGGGCCTAAATATACCATTTACACCAAAACCTAACAGGGTTGTTTGACGCAAATATCTGCCATAAAAAGATCTAAAGATCCATATATTTCGTCTCCCCTTCTTCACACCCTAAAAGCAGAGACTACGGTTCACTGACCCCCGACTGAGTTTTTAAGTCTCCCGTTCTTAGCCACTCTGTCTGGTTCGATTTTTGAAATGACTTTCAAGGGACTACGCGTGTTGCATTGTATTTTGTTACATTTTATTTCAATAAAATAACTTTACAATAAGAAATATCTTGTGATGCATTATGATTAAATAGTCCACTACATGTGTGAATGAATCATTTCCAAAGAGTTAACACATTGCACAAAACTAAATGATTGCTTTATATTTACTCTAGAGTATGTTTTTTTTCACAAAAGACACAACCATATTATAATTTCTTTTTTAATCTTTGCTATACATAGACATAATGTGGTTAGACGAAAAACCTTTAGCTCTGTGACAGAAAAAATACAGTGTTGTCCACAGCAAACTGAAGTAAAGTTTTGAACCTGTGTAGGGTTATATTTTATTTCACACACTGTTCTTCAACAGTTCGTTCTCAAAAAGTAATGAATAGAATCAGGAAAGAGTTCATAGTCTGGCGCGCTTCTGTACGAGTCAGAAAACTCTCCTGAGGTTTCATCATTGAGACATAAAGCTAGCCAATGCTCTCCTGGCATTTGTCTAAGATATGTATTTACAATGAACAAGGCAGGAAACTGCTTTAGGGTACTAGGTAACTCATCGCAGGAAAGCACACCTCAGAATATTTTATCTATTTCACAACAAATTCTCATAACAGCCGTTAGTTCTGCGGTATCCATGCGTTACTGGTAATCGATGAGCACGTTTCTTCGGTTGTTTATTTCTAGAATACCTTCAAAACTGGCATAGACGATAAGATTCACTGTTCTTGGAAGGGCATAACGAAATCTGAGTTCCAGTCGCATGTTCCCCAACTTTATTAGACACATGTTGACCACAACAGGATTCAGGTTGAATGCATATAAAGTAAATCTGTTCGAATACTCTTCTCTGTTTATCGCCAATGCCTGATCCTTTAGTTGCTTTCCCGATCCTAAAATTAAAGAATGGAATTCGCGATCTGCATTACCAGACTGGAAATCAGGTTGAAATGGTACCATCCATGTACAACGCTACAAACTCTGTATCGTAATGTTTAAAATTAAAAGGGTTTTTATTGTACGCCCCACTGAAGGCGTCGTTGTCTACCATTCCAAAGATGATGGTTTTAGGTAATGGTTTGAGGAATAACTGTTGAAAAAATATATCTGAGTGAATGTGACCAATCAGGTCAAATGCGTTGCTTTCAGCACTGAGTCGGGCCCTTCATTTAAGACCCTCGTTTAGACCATCAGGGTCAATGGCGTCTTGCTGTCTTTGTAGAATAATCCTGTGCAAAATTGTGTCTCCAGGGTTTCTTTACCATAGTTGAGGAGACATTCAAAGGTAGCACGGTATGGATGTGCTGCTCAGTTCATAAATAAGTCGATCCCCTAGCATAACGTCAACTTGTGAAAAAAGCGGCGCTATAGGGTAGTTAACAACCCCCACCTTAGCACCGTTAGCTATGTTGGTCCCATCTGCATTGGTGATTTTACGGGCACGATATAAAAGTGTTGTTCAAGTCCAGGTAATCACCATTTTCAGCCACGAAGAACTCCAGTGTACCATTGTCCATCAGAGCAGAAAACAGAGGTATTTCAACATAAGTGTACTTTTCAATACTCGTTTGGGTAAAAGGTAATGTGAAAATATCCAATTCAGACTTTGTACACTCTGAGGATAGGCCGTATAAGAAAGCCATGGTGTTAGAAAATGTTCAGCTGCTTTCTTTTGTGCAAGATGGGAGGATGCTTGTTGCGTCTCTGCTTGGTCTTTTTCACACTGGTTTTGATTTTAGTTACCCTGCATCTTTTATTCAGACTTTTAGGGGTCTTTTAGATTTTTTTTATGCGAAATCAACACCAGACCTGACCCATCCTGATTTTGCGTCTTGTTCATAATGTTGCTCACTACATCACTTACAATACCCTTGACCACTGTTTATAAAAATTTTACAATAGCTAACCCCCTCTTGAGGAACGGAACCGCCATTCTAACCAGACCGTTGAACAGACCTCCTAGACCCGCCCCATACATGACGGGGGGCCATCAAAACCGGGAAGACCATTTCCTGCCTGACTGACGTAATAATCCATGTAGGTCTGCAGATCAGCGTACCCCCATCTATCATTTTACAGGCGGAACGAATGTTTAGTGGGCCTGAAGTGTAGTTTAACTATAAACATTCCGTTACTAAATGGTACAGTGCTCAGCGTAAATGAGTACACCCACTTTGTAAAATAACATTTTAAACAATATCTCAATAAACACAAAAACAATTTCCAAAATGTTGACAAGACTAAGTTTAATATAACATTTGTTTATCTTATAACATGAAAGTAAGGTTAATAATACAACTTAGAGAACAAAATTTTCAGTTTTACTCAAATTAGGGTGATGCAAAAATGAGTACACCCCTATTTATTTTAAAAGACCCATCACTTGATTAAGTTTTACATCAGGGGTGTCCAACATTATACACAAAGGGCCGATGTGGGTGCGGGTTTTCATTCCAACCAAGCAGGAGCCAGACCTGATTAAACAGGTGGAATCAGGTGTGGCTCCTGCTAGATTGGAATGAAAACCTTCACCCACACCAGCCCTTTGTGGATAAGATTGGACATCCCTGTTTTACATTTTTTTTGCATCAAATATTCAGTCAGATAAAGAAAGACTATAGCAATATCAACATTCTCCTTTCTAAGCAATTTTAAAACACACATCAGATACATATGTTAAGATGCATAATACATGACCAGTTTTACAATCAAAAGGTTCAGCAAACATAGCGGATAAAACTTGGTGCACATAAATGTGGAAAGGACATTCTGTGTTTACATTACACAAAGATTTCCATTTTTTAGTAAAATCTCGAAAAACAATGTCTTTATCAATAGGATAGGGATTACTGAAAATACATGGGTTGTTAACTCTCAGTTCAATGATTTGTTGGAGTGCGGAGACAATCTCAGGCTTTAGATCTTTCTCAGGGTCAGAACTGACGTGGCGCACTTTGAAGTTTCCCATGTATGCGGTTGGTCTGGGGGCTCCAGAGATGAGTGAAAGGTCCAATAGTTCACAATGTCTTCATATACCTGGTCGATGCAGATTTCCTTCATTTTCTCTTTAGTCTCACTCAGCTTTAATGTAAGGCTCATCTTTCCAGTCACAGACGGTGGCTTCAGCGATACCTTGAATTTTTTCCAGGGATAGAGTTTGCCTGATACTGCAAATTTTCAGTTCTCTAGCCACAGTGTATTTCAGCTTTGGTTTAAATAGCTTTTTTATCAATCTGTAGGAGTTCATGTGTAGATAGTATTTTTCTTTCCTAGGGATTCATCAATTTTTCATCATCTTTACATCCAGAACAGGTCGCATCTTTACCCGCGGAAGCGGCCGAGCTGTAAAAGAAGGTTATGAAGTCCTGACACATTCATTCAGAAATATTCAGAAGTCGGTTTCATATATACAGCGTTAGGGCAGAGTCAGCAGAAGGTGTGGTTTCTGCTCGGTCTTGAAATATTAGTGAATCAGAAAAGTTTCTCTAGTTTTACTCTTATTTATTCCGTTTTGATTTTCTCCAATTTTTGGAATAATTTGTCTATTTGAATAGTACTGTTTTAGATCTTACCAACTGGTACGCAATTCTCTTAATCAGATGTGCAGTCATCGGTAGTAGTGGTAGATATGTGCAGTGAAACCTGGTTCTTGGAGAAATTCCAAATTTTCGGTGCAAGTGGCCATAGTTGCACTCAAAGAATCTATGATATTCTACATGCAGAGTCAAAGTATTTCAAGGGAAAAATTAGGGGTGTGTCAGGTGTGTGTATGTGTGCTTGTTTTTGGGGGTGTGGCTGTGTGAGACCCCTTCAGGAGATAAACTTCTGTGTTTTATCAATAGAAACATCCATATCCAAATGGTTGTGTGTGTGTGTGTGTGTGCGCGCATGTATGTGTGTGTGTGTGTGTGTGTGCGCATGTATGTGTGTGTGTATGTGTCATGTGCGGGGGTTTGTGTGTGTGTGATTGTGGGAGTGTGAGACCGCTTCAGGAGATAAACTTCCAACTTCTGTGTTTTATCAATAGAAACATTAACCATATACACATGGTTATGTGTATTTGTGTGTATGTGTCAGCTGTAGGGTGGGTGTGTGATTGTGGGGTTTGGCTGTATGAGACCCCTTCAGAAGATAAACATTGACCATTCTCATTGTATTTTTTGAATCAGACGTGCAGACATGTTTTTCTGAGCTCTGCCAAGTTGACCTAAAATTTCACTAAATTTTCTCAATTTTTATCTTAAACCAAATACTATATTATAACTTTTTATAATATTTTTATTAGCCGATAGTATCCCATAATATTCTCATTCCAAATGCTTTTTATATCACAAGTTTTTTTTTTTCAGAACCCACTTATAGCCAGTTAGCCCATTAGCACACTAACCCGTTAGCCTGGCTACCACAAGTTTGTTTATGTCACACCAATTATCTCTGTTGTACTACTGCTCTTTAACACTGTCGGTTGTGGGTTTGCCTTTGAGTGCAGGTGAGGATTCATTCCATCTGCAATCGGTGGACTTGGAGCTGGAGGCCGTGGAGAAGCAGGTCCGCAACCTACACGAACGACATCAGGCTGAGACAGACGAAGATCCTGAAGAAGGACTTTAGGAGCCTGGTGGAGAAGGTTCATGCCACATCATTCATGATGAGGATCATCATGTCAGGACCACTTCCCACATTCCAGTGAGGAATCGAGAGGTTCAGTAGGCTATTTGATTTTAATGAATGGTTACACTCATGGTGTCAAGACCAGAAATTACCCTTTGTCAATAATTGGAATATTTTCTGGGAGCGTCCTAGGCTCTACCGTTCTGATGGCCAGAGTTGGAGCAGCAGTCCTCTTGGACAACATCTCCAGGACACTACGCACCATCTGACTGGTAAGTCATACCTTAGATTCCAATTATAATAGCTACTGTTCAACTTGCCAGACTGATACAAGTTCACACAACTCGTCATATAGAAACTGTCTTTTCCCCGATTACTGAGATCAAAGGATAAATTCATTAATAGCTCTCGAAATAATCTAATCACAGTTAAACCTGACAAAGGCCAAATAAGTAAAGAAAAACAATTTCTTAAGTTTGGGCTTCTCAAAATTAGATCCCTTGCACCGACAGCGATTATTGTTAATGAAATAATCTCAGATTATAATTTCGATGCACTCTGTCTTACCGAAATCTGGCTTAGACCAAATGACCACATTAGACTGAATGAGTCTACACCGTCAGGATATTCATACAGTGAGGGAAAAAATTATTTGATCCCCTGCTGATTTTGTACGTTTGCCCACTGACAAAGAAATGATCAGTCTGTAACTTTAATGGTAGGTTTATCTGAACAGTGAGAGACAGAATAACAACAAAAAAATCCAGAAAAACACATTTCAGAAAAGTTCTACATTGATTTGCATTTTATTGAGTGAAATAAGTATTTGACCCCTTTGCAAAACATGACTTAGTACTTGGTGCCAAACGCTTGTTGGCAATCACAGACGTCAGACATTTCTTGTAGTTGGCCACCAGGTTTGCACACATCTCACATCTCAAGGAATTTGGGCCCATTCCTCTTTGCATCCACGACCCATTTTCAATGCCCTGGCTGAGGGAAGGAGGTTCTCACTCAAGATTTGATGGTCCATGGCTCCGTCCATCATCCCTTTGATGTGGTGCGGTTGTCCTGTCCCCTTAGCAGAAAAACACCCCCAAAGCATAATGTTTCCACCTCCATGTTTGACAGTGGGGATGGTCTTCTTGGGGTCATAGGCAGCATTCCTCCTCCTCCAAACACGGCGAGTTGAGTTGATGCCAAAGAGCTGGATTTTGGTCTCATTTGACCACATGACCTCTGAATCATTCAGATGTTCACTGGCAAACTTCAGATGAGTCTGTACATGTGCTTTCTTTAGCAGGGGGACCTTGCGGGCGCTACTGGATTTCAGTCTTTCACGGCGTAGTGTGTTACCAATTGTTTTCTTGGTGACTGTGGTCCCAGCTGCCTTGAGATCATTGACAAAATCCTCCAGTGTAATTCTGGGCTGATTCCTCGCCGTTCTCATGATCATTGAAACTCCATGAGGTGAGATCTTGCATGGAGCCCCAGACCGAGGAAGATTGATAGTCCTTTTGTGTTTCTTCCATTTGGGAATAATCGGACCAACTGTCTTCTCACCAAGCTCCTTGGAGATGGTCTTGTAGCTCATTCCAGCCTTGTGTAGGTCTACAATCTTGTCCCTGACATCCATGGACAGCTCTTTGGTCTTGTCCATGATGGAGAATTTGGAATCTGATTGATTGCTTCCTTCTGTGGACAGGTGTCTTTCATACAGTTAACGAGTTGAGATTAAGAGCACTCCCCGAGAGTGCTCCTACTGTAATCTCAGCTCATTACCTGTATAAAAGACACCTGGGGGCCAGAAATCTTTCTGATTGATAGGGGATCAAATACTTATTTCATTCATTAAAATGCAAATCAATGTATAACTTTTCTGAAATGCATTTTTCTGGATTTTTTTGTTGTTATTCTGTCTCTCACTGTTCAAATATACCTATCATTAAAATTACAGACTGAACATTTCTTTGTCAGTGGGCAAACGTACAAAATCAGCTGGGGATCAAATAATTTTTTCCCTCACTGTAGCCATCCTACCTCAAAGCGATGACATCACAGACCATCACCTCTTAGTGTACACTCTACCTGTAGAACATATTAGACATGTCTCTCTATGTTATCAATTTGGTAGAACTTTTACTCTGACCACTAAAGACAGATTCACAAGCAATCTGCCAGATCTGTCTCAACTTCTTACTAGACCCCTAAATGCAGATGATTTAGATGAAGTAACTAACAGCATAGGAACTATTTTCACCAGCACACTAGACACTGTTGCCCCCATCCGACTAAAATAGGTCAGAGATAAAACACCTGCACCACAATCTTCTCAATATTATTAACTCCTCGTCATATCTAGGTCAGTCAGGTTTTAGTCAGGTTTCAAGCCCCATCATAGTACAGAAACTGCACTAGTTAAAATCACAAATGACTTGTTTTTAGCTTTGGACCAAGGCTGCATCTCCATTTTAGTCCTGCTTGATCTTAGTGCTGCATTCAACACTATAGATCATAACATTCTCGTAGATCGCTTACAAAATCGCACAGGTATGCAGGGACAGGCATTAAAATGGTTTAGATCCTACCTGTCTGATCCATACCACTTTGTAGATTTAAATGGAGAACTGTCCAGTGTAGTGCCAGTGAAATACGGGGTCCCACAAGGATCAGTTTTAGGACCTCTGCTTTTCTCAGTATACATGCTTCCATTGGGTGACATCATAAGAAAGGCATGGGATTAGTTTCCATTGTTATGCCGATGATACCCAGTTATATATCTCATCAAAACCAGATGAAATATCTAATTTGTCTAGATTAACTGAGATTGGATGACCAATAATTTTCTATTACTAAATTCTGATAAGATAGAGATATTACTTATTGGTCCAAAAACCAGTACACAAAAGCTCTCGCAATTCACCTTGCATCTATAAGGATGTACTGTTACTACTAGCTCAACAGTGAAAGACCTGGGTGTAATATTAGACAGCAACTTGCCCTTTGAAAATCATATTTCCAATATTACAAAAACAGCCTTCTTCCATCTTAGAAATATTGCCAAGCTTAGCAAAATTTTATCTGTATCTGATGCAGAAAAGATGCAAAAAACTATTGTAATGCATTACTAGGTGGTTGTATATTCAGTAAACAAGCTACAGTTAGTCCAGAATGCAGCCGCCAGAGTTCTTACCAGATCAAGAAAATATGATCATATAACCCCAATATTATCATCCCTGCACTGGCTACCTGATAAGATTAGAATTAACTATAAACTAGCACTACTTACGTTCAAGGCTCTAATTGGTTTAGCTCCCACCTATCTCTCCAGTCTTCTAACATGTTACAATCCACCACACTCTTTAAGATCACAAAACTCTGCACTTCTGGTAGTTCCCGGAATATCAAAGTCTACAAAAGGGGGTATAGTGTTTTCGTATTTAGCCCCTAAACTTTGGAATAGTCTTCCTGACAGTGTTCGGGGTTCAGACACAGTCTCCCAGTTTAAACGTAGACTAAAGACTTATCTCTTTAGCCTGGCATACATTAAACACATCCCATAACCTTGTACTCCTGTACATCTTTGTGAGGATTGGGGTATTCAAAGTAACGCTGCCAACCTTATGTGGATGACAACAACCTCCTTATTAATTAACATTCTACACATGCTGAATAACATTCTACACATGCTGAATCAGCATCACACAATTGACTACACATAAATGCACAATATAATCACACTCTCCACTGTCACCCAAATGAGGATGGTTTCCCTTTTGAGTCTGGTTCCTCTCAAAGTTTCTTCCTCATACCATCTAACAGAGTTTTTCCTTGCCACAGTCACCTCAGTCACCTCAGGCTTGCTCACTTGGGATAACATCTAGGACTGTTTGTAGGTTTATATGTTTGCTGTTTTCTTATGTTGTTTCTTATGTAAAGCTGCTTTGAGACAATGAGACTCTTTGTTAAAAGTGCTATACAAATAAAATTGAATTGAATTGCATGATGGGGGCAGGAGGGGGGTTTGGTGGGACCTTGTGACATAGATGAATCTGATTGGATAATAGACCTGTCAAAACATAGTTTGATGGAATATACCCTCCATATCTCTCTGGTGTGTATCAGACAGCTGGCACTGTAGTGGTGAATATAAGATTTTTTTTGGTTGCAGTGCATGCTGTGGGTGTTCTATCTTTCTTTTCCCTCTTACAGGTGGTGCATGCAAGCAGGCCCAACCCTTCAGAGTCTTGAGAAGAGTTCTTACTCTTATGGCTTTTTACTATTGACACACAGATATTTTAGTGTTTTTAATTCGGAGGGTCCATGCTAGGACAATAAAGTTGGGATATTTTGCTACTGTAACGACTTGTCGGAGACAGGAGTGTTCGAATCCATGTGCAGATCTTTATTTAAACTCACACAGGCAGGAATCATAAACCGTATAGACGAAGCCAAGTTCAAAAGTCGGAAATCAAACACTAGAAAATCAATACCGAAACACAAAACCGAAACTCGAAGTCGAAGACGAAGGCAAGGATCATACACAAGAAACAATCTGAGAGCAGAACTATGGCAAGGCTTAGTATGTCAGGTTGACTGCCGAGCCCGAGTCAATCAACGCTGTGACATGAAAACGTTCATTACCATTAAGTAGAAAGGCAGGGAGGGTAAGCTTAGACACCATGTTAGCTTTTCCCACTTGAGATGTGGTAGGTTTCTCTGGGCAGTGATAAACTCGATGGCCTGGCTTCCCGCAGTAGAAACACAGCTGCTGTTGAGTGCGACGCTGACGCTCCTCCTCAGAAACACGAGCTCTCCCCAGCTGCATGGATTCCGAGTAGCAACCCTCTGATATGGGGTGAGGTAGTGAACATGTGGCGGACGCATGAGCATTGTATTGGCAGCACAGATTATCCAGTCTGACAGCCGTGGAGATGTACTGAGAAAGAGTGATGTTTGTGTCTCGACACACCATCTCAGCCTTCAGGGACGGATTGAGACCCTCGCAGAACACTGCCATGAGTGCTGGTGCGTTCCAGCCTGACTGAGCCGCCAACGTACGAAATTTGATGGCGTACTCAGCCACCGACTCAGAACCCTGGCGTAGTTCGAGCAGCTGCACAGAAATGTCTTTCCCTCCCGCTGGGTATTCAAACACCTCCCGAATAAGTTCAGTGAAGTAGTTAACAGAGCTCCTTACTTGGGGATCAGTTGCTGATGCCCAGTCTAGTGCTTTACCAGTTAGCAAGGATAACATGAACGCGCACCTGGTAGTTTCATTGTCATAGGCCTCTGGTTGTTGTGCAAAGAAGTTATCACACTGACGTAGAAAACCTCTGCAATGGTCAGCGGACCCATCAAACTTTTCGGGAAGAGCAAAACTGGGAAACTCACTACTTGACGGTGGCGTGGGTGCTGGGGTGGCTGCCGAGCTCTGAGCTTGTTGCTGTAGCTGTAGATTAGCCGCTTTCAGAGAATCCACCTTCGCTTGGTAAGCCCTGATAAGAACTCCCTGACGCCACAAAGTTGCTTGTAGATCCGCTGGATTCGTAGTTGGTGAAGTATCCTGTAACGACTTGTCGGAGACAGGAGTGTTCGAATCCATGTGCAGATCTTTATTTAAACTCACACAGGCAGGAATCATAAACCGTATAGACGAAGCCAAGTTCAAAAGTCGGAAATCAAACACTAGAAAATCAATACCGAAACACAAAACCAAAACTCGAAGTCGAAGACGAAGGCAAGGATCATACACAAGAAACAATCTGAGAGCAGAACTATGGCAAGGCTTAGTATGTCACGAAGGAACGATACTTCACAATGAACAAAGGGAGCATGCTGCTTAAATGCTAAAACAAACCAGGAAGTGAGTACGAGAGTGCTAATACTCGGGCGAGGGCTCCCTCTGGTGTTCTGGATCTGGGTGTGATGTTACAGCTACATCTTGGGTTTGATCTCTTTGTACCAGAGTATTGTGTCTTGGGGAGGCTTCTTCTGCCTTTATTAGGAGGTGGTGTAGTCAAATTTTATATCTGATACTACATTGTGCCAAATGGCCTCAAGTCCAGACCTACCAGAACAGAAACAGGGATAATTTTGTACTGCACTATTAAAATCACAGTTAAAACAACAAACAGACCTGGGTGATAATTTTTTAAGTTAGGACCAACTTGGTTTCCAACAAGTTTTTAGCACATTAAATGTATTTACATTTGCAGCATTTGGGAGACACCCTTATATTTAAAAAAAACTGAGGAAATGCTCAAGAATATTTAGAATAAGTTTATAAAAACTCACCACCCAAGAGTATCCACTGCTCATAGCTTCCTCTCTGTCTACCAGCTCTCCCTGGTAGTGTGCAAAGTGTGCACCTACTGGAACAGTCTCCCACTTATTAAACACTCCCAGGCCTGCTTCAGGAATACCAGACTTCCGGATCTCTAGTCCAGGAGGAAGAGTTCGTCTCGCTCTGTCCGGGACTCCCATGAGAACAGGAGTATCAGGGATAAAGAGGGGAAGACCGTGAACATCACACTTCTTAAAGAAAAAGGATTTGCAAACCTCATAGTCTTGATGGAAAGAAAACATAGCAATTTGAAGACACAATGCCTAAAATAAATTTTATTAAACTGCAATTAATACAATTTAAGTGAGTTTTTAAAGTTTTTAAAGTGTGTAGCCAGGCAGGGCATATGATTTTAAATACCTTAGAGATTTTTATTATTTAGACATATGTAGTGTAGTGCAGACATATGAAGTGTTTATTCATATGTAACTGGACTGACAAGGTCTGAGCTCCAAACAGACTCCTCCATTCTGCTGGTCCACAGGGGAATCTTCTGAGTCTGATGTTTCTCCAACTGAAGACTCTGTTTTCACATCCTCACATAGCTAATGATCAAAGAAAAATAACCCTTATTTGACAGAATAAACACTGTTCATAAATCTGCTTATAAACTTGAAGACTCTTGTTTTTCTGGAAATGAAAACAGAGTTTTCAAACTTTAGAGTTTCTGTTTCTCTCTTCATTAAAATACTCTGAGGTTGTGGGTGATTAGCAGTGTAGCAAGGAGGACCAAAGACTGGTCAATCTTCATTTTTTTTCATTTCTCCCCGTAACATCATGAAGCTTTACCTGTGAGGGAGGAGGAGCGCTGTCTGTCTCCTGCTGAGCTCATTATAACAGACCTAAACAAATGACAACAACAACAATTTAACATTTCTCTACAATAAGTCAAAACAACTGTAATATCTAAGTAGTTTGTTTTATTGTTAACTGATAAAATTTAACAGGTTAGCCAAACTAAAATAATGAGCTCATTTTAACAGACCAAAAATTCTTATTAGTAATAGTGTTACTACTACTACTAATAATAAATGAATATTAACAATAATATGGTCTATAAATATATAATAGCAATATGATATTATTTAACAATAAAAAGGTCAAGAAAGGAACATGCAATGGTATTCTTGAAGCCATTACACATGATTTTCTTTCTGTTAATATTTTTTTTGCAACATTAGAAAATATTAGAACGTTATTTTATCTGCTGTGTAACTTGTCAAATTACTAAGAATGGTTTTTAATCCTGATTTTATCCTGAAGCTGGCTGTAAATTGTGATTTTGAACAAGTTGATTATTTAAATACTTTAAATACACAAATAAAGATTAGCAACATTAATTGGATAAATAGTGCACTACATAGGGTGTACACTGCATTATTTCATACTAAATAAATCCAATTGAAATTTAGTCACACAGCTTCAACTTACCTCAGGGTTTAAAGCAAAACAAGGTTTTAAATCCTCAGAAATTTATAGAATAGCGTGCTTTTATTTTATTTTATTATTTCTTTTATACTTTGCTGATGGAAACTCTTCCCACATTGTGAGCAGTGATCTCCGATGTGAAAGTGCTGGTGTATTTGGAGATGACTCTGGTAAGTAAAACACTTGCCACACTGGGAGCACTGATACGACTTCACTCCTGTGTGATGGCACTGTTGTGTTTGTAGATCACCCTTAGCTGCAAAACCTTTGCCACATTGTGAGCAGTGATATGGCTTCTCTCTTGTGTGGAGACATTGATGTTGCAGATTACTCTGTTGATTAAAACCCTTTTCACACTGTGGGCACTGATGGCTTCTCTCCTGCTTGTGTTTTCAGAGATTTCACCCTTCTGAGCAGTGATGTGGCTTCTCTCTTGTGTGAACATGCTTTTGGAGATGATCCTGTCAATTAAAACTCTTCACACACTGTGGACAGTGATATGACTTCTCTCCTGTGTGAATGCTCTGATGGTGTTGGAGATGATCCTGTCAATTAAAACTTTTTCCCCAGTGATAAGGTTTCTCTCCTGTGTGAATGTGCTGGTGTCGTTGGAGAGCACTATGATAAGTAAAATACTTTCCACACTGTGAGCAATGATACGGCTTCTTTCCTGTATGAACCCACTGGTGTTGCTGGAAATCTGAGCAGTGGTGAATTTCCTTCTGTACCTCATTCTGAGTGTGAGAAGTGAGAGTATCAGGAGTATCAGACTGGGAGCAGGCGCACACTGGGCTCCCTTGCCTTTAGGCCTTTAGGCACAGCTCTGATGACATCAACGTGTTTACGGAAGTAGTTGTGGGATTTATCAGGAAACTAGCGGATGACACAGTCCACAAGACTATCATCGAACATTTCTCAATCAGAAGTCGTGAGTGGATGAATCCATCCACGGTGCCCTGAGATCACGCTCCACCGCATACAACAGTACAAAGGGCTTGCCAATGGAAACATGGAGGAGTATAAAGCTGCATCCTACAGCGTGCACAAAGTGGTGAAGGAGGCGAAGTGGCGCTATGGAAAGAAACTGTCACAATTTCATCAAAGTGGCTCTAGAAGTCTGTGGCAGGGACTAAGGATAATAACGGACTACAGAACACCATCTTTCAGATTGGTGAATATGCTCACTTCGAGGCTGCAGCTCACAGTGGTAATGGCATTAGCAGCGCTAACAGCATGATAAGCAGCACGCGCACGGAGAATGCCAGATAGGAATGCGTGTTCATCATCTCTGAGCATGACGTGAGAAAGGCATTCAGGAGAGTGAACACCAGGAAAGCAGCAGGACCAAATGGGTTGAGGCATGTGCTGACCAGCTTGCTCCTATGTTTGCTGAGATCTTCAACCTCTCCCTGGAACAGTCTATAATCCCGATGTGCTTCAAACAGTCCACCATTGTTTCTGTCCCCAAGAAACCCCAGCCCACCTACCTCAACAACTACCGCCCCGCAGCCCTGACCTCAGTAGTGATGAAGTGCTTCGAAAGACTTATCAGAGACTTCATCACTTCTTCCCTACCTGACACCCTGGACCCGCTACAATTCACGTACTGGCCCAACCGTTCTACTGAGGAGGCCATCGCACACCTCCATCACACAGCCCTGAGCCACCTGGACAGCAGAAAGGGGAATTATGTTAAGATGCTGTTTGTTGACTACAGTTCAGCATTTAACACCATAATTCCTTCCATACTCACCACTAAGTTGGAGATCCTGGTCCTCAGCCCATCCCTGTGTTGATGAATCTCCAACTTCCTGACAGACAGACCACAGGCAATATGGATGGGCAACCATGTCTCACCCTCACTCACCCTCAGCACTGGAGCCCCCCGGGGTTGTGTTCTGAGCCCCCTGCCTTACTCACTGTACACCTACGACTGTGTGGCCACTTCCAGCTCCACCAACATCATTAAGTTTGCGGACGATACTACGGTGGTGGGCCTGATCTCCAATAACAACAAGACAGCCTACCTAAAGGAGATTGGAAACCTGGAGACTTGTTGCCAGGACAACAATCTCCTCCTGAACATTAGCAAGACATAAGCAAGGAGCTGAAAGTGGACTTCAGTACAAAGCAAGAGAGGAATTACCAGCCTCTCACTATAAATGGGACCCCAGTAGAGAGAGTGGACAGTGTCTGGTACCTAGGTGTTCACATCACACAGGACCTGTCAAGGTCTTGTCACATCAACACCCTGGTGAAAAAAAGCCATTGAGACCATCCTGACGGGAAGTATCACAGCCTGGTTTGGAAACAACACCAAGCAGGCAACAGGCAAGCTCTCCAGAGGGTGGAGCTCACCGTCCGCACCAAGCTTCCTGACCTGGAGACTATACACCAGGGGTGTCCAATCTTATCCAGAAATGGCCGGTGTGGGTGCAGGCTTTCATTCCAACCAAGCACAAGCTACACCTGATTCCAACTGGCTAATCGACTGATCTTGGCTTTCAGTAGACTCAGGTGTGGCTTCTGCTCAGTTGGAATGAAAACCTGCACTCACATCGGCCCTTTGTGGATAAGATTGGACACCCCTGCTATACACAGCAAGGGGTGCTAGACCAAGGCCAGGAAGATAATGAAGGACCTCAGCCATCCCAACAATGGACTTTTTTTCTCTGTCGCGGTCAGGTAAATGTTTCTGTTCCTTGAAGGCAAACACAAAGAGAATGGGGAGGAGCTTCTTCCCGCAGGCCATTTGGGCCCTCAACCAGAATACCTAGACCTTTACTTTCTGGACTTTTTCTCTAGACTTCCTCACACATCACATTCTACCTAAGCAGATTGTTGCACACACATACCATTTCTATTTGTATATACATATCTACTATCCTACATCTCATCGGTTTTTCATTCATTTATCATATTTTTTAACATTTCTATTACTTGTTAGTTTTTATATTTCTATTTTTCTTTAAATCTTATTTATCTTTCTCTTGGAACAAGGACGGTCAATAAAAGCATTTCACTATATGTTGTACTGTGTATGATTTTGTACGTGACAAATAAAATTTAAATTTGAAGATTATAATTTATTTATTGATTGATTTATTATAAAACATTAAAATATATAATTCAGTGTAATGGAGTATGTGTCACAATCCGACTCAGAAGCAGAGAGAGAATCCAAAAGCCAGTTTTATTTATACAGTTGCAGGCAAACAGGTAGGCAGGCAAAAAACAGTAACTCAGAAACTTAAGCAGCATCAACATAAACGGCACAAGAACTCAACTAAACTTAATAATTGCTAAACTTAATACTCAACTAAACTTAATACTTGCTAAACTTAATACTCAACTAAACTTAATACTCACTGCTGCCCACAGCGAGTGAGTGCTTTAAATAGGCTGAGGAAATTGAGTGCAGATGGTGTTGATTAAAAGTCCGGTGATTGTGAGTGTGGGGGTGCGGTTGAGGTAGGCGAGCCCGTGACAGTATGTGATGCTAAGAAAAAACATTCTACATGATTCTACATGAATGAAGACTTAATAACCTGTAATTTAAGAAGCCAACAACAAAATAAATGGATCTGGTTTTGGCTCTAATTGTGTGCATGCTTAACATGCCTTTTATCATGCTAATGAAAAATGGTTGAAAACTGGTGAGAGGTTGGTTTTTTTTTTGAGTTACTGTCAAGCTTAGCCTAATTACAGCTTGTCCAAAAATAACCACATCTACAATAAGGAGAACTGGGCCCTATCATTCAAAGTTCCAAAAGATACAACAATGGGCCTTATTTAACTCATATCTAAGATAGATATGAATAGGATTTTTGCAAATGGTTTATAGTGTACATACATATTTTAAATTAAATACAGATTATATTGTCAAGTTTAAATCAGTTTTCATTTAAATACATTTTTTAGGATTTTGTAAAACCCAGTTGTGGCAGCTGGGGTATGGGTGAGACAGATCAAACCGGCAGGTAATGCATGATGATCCTCACCTGTGTCTTATTATGCTTTTAGTGTCTCCCATAGCTGGCAAGAGAGAAAGTGAGAGGTGTGTGTGTGAGATACCGTTTCCTGTTATGTTGTTTTCTTGAGTCTTTTAAAGGGTGCAGAAAAGCACAAACTGAGTAAACTTGAGCCTAGAGCTCAGCTAATATTTTGCCTTTCTCCCTCCTTCACACACTGTGTTCTACAGTGGTGCTAAAACTAGGCATTAGAAGACTCTGATGCCACCAGAAGCCTCCCTACTCAATGAGATCAAGTGGAAGCAGCAGTGAGACCTTATCTCGCCAATCCTTTGTTTCTTGGGACAAAATGGTGAGGGCTTTAGGCATTAATAAGAAAAACATTTGTGGATGGGTCCTGCAGTATAGTGGCACGGTGTGAAATGTGTGCAGTGCTGGCTGAAGGAGGCAGTGCCAGGTTGAGGGTGGGTTGGGCACCCCTCAAACTTTTTCACCAGGGATTCCCTCTTGGTTTGGGAGTGCTGTGAGTCTGAGGTATGCATTTAACCAAGTGAGAGTATTTGATGGTCAGCACATCTAGCTTAATTGTGCTATCCCACCCATATTTTTTATTATTAAGGGTAGGTTAGATCAAGTAATGCAGAACACTCAAACTAAGGAACTTTGTTTGCAGTGTGTGAGATTTTCAAGCCTCCCAGGTTTTTCCCCCATTTTAATGATTGTACCTTGTGTACTCCATGGCATCATGCGAGAAAGAACCTCCCAACAGTAAAAACAAATTCAGTATGTTCTGGACTCAATACCATAGTTCACCTTACACAGGAAAATTTGTGTCAAGCCCAAAAACGACAGCCCTGACTGTATGATTGAGGTACTCGACTACAGGAATTTGCACAGGGACATAAAGTATTCATTTTACAACCCATGTCAAGCTAAATTACCTGCAAACTGGCAAAAACAAAAACCAAGTAAACTATGAAATCAGGTAAATGGCTACAAATGGTGTACTCCAAATATATCAAATCTCTTAAAAACATGGAAAGAGGCTGTTGTTGTGGCTCTAGCAATGGTGGTTGCATAATGGCCATTTTTTTCTCCATTTGGGTTACACCATTTTGTCACCTCTGTTTGGGTTGATTGGAGATGTTTCAGCACCTTAAGGACTGAATGCTCTGCCCACACAACACATAGGTCCTGTGGTCCCTCAGATTGGAGGACAAACCCAGAGAAATACACAGTTGGATAGATGTCAGTACAGTTTCTGGGCTTTGACTTGGACCATGGGCAGGTGAGTCCCCAAACTGATTAGATAGCAGCAACTGCACCTGCCTTAGACCTTAAACCACCAAGGCAGTGAGGCAGTTCCTGGGGCTAAAACTGGTGTTCTGATGGACTGCTCTGGTTATAGCAGGGGTTCCTAACCACCGGGCAGCGGACCTGTACCGGGCCATGGATCATTTGGTACCGGGCCGCAAACAATGAACTTATAATTATATATATTTTATTTTAAAAAATTTTAGCAGTGACGCAGTGTGAATTACCAAAGACACAATCTGAGAGAATCATTTGGCATATAAATATTAGGCATGCTAAATATCTAGACCAACTCAAAATCGTGCAGTTTCAAAGGAGCTCTGACTGAAAAATACCTTGGCAATGACCTACAGCCAATGAGAGAGCAAGATACAGGACAGCAGGCAGATCAGGGAGGAGTTATAGACCACAATATCAGCAAGCATGGCTTCAGTTCAGGAAAATATTATAGTTTAATAGAGTTTATAGGTTTTTATCAAACAAAAATGTCTTAAATATAGTTATATCAGAATAAATAAGATTTACAATAGCATCAAAGAGAAATAAAGCAGAAACATTTGCTTGACCAGCCACATCAGCAGTAGCACATTGCAAAATTATTCCTTTGTTCGGTTATACAGCATGCACAATCCTTGTTTTGGATTTGGATCGCAAACTTCTTGCAGGATACCAGTCTCGTGCGAGAACTCTGATCTGATACTCTATATTCTATATTCTACTCTGATGCTCTGATAGTATAGTGAGATGGGGCCGCACATGGCAGCCTCAGTTTGTTGCTCCTTGGTACTATTTTCATTTGTTTGTCCTGTCTTAAGCAACTGTCCTCCTATTAGTTTACAAGGAACAAACTCCTAGACATCAGAAATAGCACACCAAACAATCTTTTGCTAACATTTAAGCAGGCAGGCATTTTACTGAACATTTTAGTCCAGTAAAGGAGCTGTGATCCTATACAAGCGCTCAAGGCAATGCAAGTGAGGGAGGTGCTCTGGCATGCTCGTGAAATTCAGACAGCATGGTTATTCAATTATTTGGATGTTTTGCTGGACATTGTAGTTGGCAGAGCAGCGGCACTGTTCAAAGGCTTCAAGAAGCGCAAGTGTGGGAAGCGAGCTGGCGCACTTGTCAAGCTTAGACAGCACGGCTTTAGAATGGTGCTGCCTAGCATCCATCTGGCGAATCTCCGCTCTCTACCCAACAAAATGGACAAACTTCTTCTGCACTCCCGGATAAATAAGGATTTTTCAAACTCTGCTGCTCTGTGTTTTACTGAATCCTGGCATTCCGGACAATGCACTTCATCTGCCAGGCTTCCAGCTGTTCAGAGCGGAGCGCGACGCAGAATCTTTGGGGAAATCGCATGGCGGCGGGACATGCTTCTACATCAATGAAAGGTGGTGTACAGATGTAACAGCATTGAAGAAGATGTGCTGTCCCAATCTAGAAGCATTCTTTATCAACTGTAAACCATTCTGCGTGCTGCGGGAGTTTTCCTTGTTCATTCTAGTGAGTGTTTACATTCCACCGCAAGTGCACGTGAGCTCGGCTTTACAACAACTGGCTGATCAGATTGTACACACAGAGCAACAACACCCGGACTCTGTTATTATCATTCTCAGGGACTTTAATAAAGCAAACCTCTCACGTGAACTGCCAAAATTCAAACAGCACATTTCATGTCCCACCAGAGACAAAAATATTTTGGACCAGTGCTATGCCACAATAAAGGATGTATATCGCTTTGTCCCCAGAGCAGCTTTAGGACTCTCTGACCATTGCCTTGTTCATCTTCACCCAACATACAGACCAAAACTTAAATCTGCTAAACCTGTAGTATGGACTGTAAAGAAATAGAAATAGAGCAGGACTATAAGCCTGTTTTGACTGCACTGATTGGAGTATTTTTGAAGCTGGTACCACTGATCTGGATGAGCTCACAGAGAGTGTAACATCATATATCAGTTTCTATGAAGACATGTGCATTCCTACCAAGACTTAACATTCAACTTAACATCAATTTAACATTCAACAATGATAAGCCATGGTTCACAGCAAAACTCAGACATCTTTGTTAGACCAAAGAGGATGCCTACAGGAATGGGGACAAAGTCTTGTACAATCAGGCCAGGAACATACTGAATAAGGAGATTAGGGTGGCTAAGAGGAGCTACACTAAAAAGCTGGAAAACCAGTTTTCTTCCAACGACCCTGCTTCAGTGTGGAAAGGCCTTAAAGACATTACAAACTTCAAATCACCATCCCCCAGCACTGAGGAGAATCAACAATTTACTGAATACCTGAATGAGTTTTACTGCAGATTTGAAACTCCTGGTCTAACACCCCTTTCCTGATCTGAACATTCTACACAGCCATTAACACCTCCAGCAACCCCCCTCTCCCTCCCTTCCTGTACTTCAGATCAGTGAAAATGATGTGTGTTGGGTCTTCCTGAAGCAGAAGAGAAGGAAAGCACTAGGCCCAGACGGTGTCACACCAGCCTGTCTGAGAACCTGTGCTGATCAGCTGGCCTTCATCTTTTCACAGATCACTGGAGCTGTGCAAAGTCCCTGCCTGCTTCAAATGTTCTGTGGGAAAGAAATTTTCTAGTGTTCTCGGAGAGTAAGGATCACTAACCTGTTCGGGAAGGGTCATAAACATTCTTTCTCGCAACCAAATGGGTCGCAAATCTTTCTAGTTAAACATAGTCTCTAATAGGTGGTGTGGGAAATGAGGGGGCTGCTTTAACACAACCTGAAGGACAGCCACCAAAGTCTGTATAAATACCAGAGGTTTCTTGTCTGTCTGTGGAGATCTTGATGACCACAGAACTTCTGAGTGTGTTCTAATCTTCAATAAAAGATTCCTGCAACATACTTCCAAGTCTCCGTGATCGCTCTTCTACTGGTCTTCGTTTAATTTACAACAGTTGGTGCAAGGAACCTGAAAGAGCTAACTGATGCAGAGCTGACCCTACACCAGTGACGCTGTTTGTTCCAGACTGATCACCTGAAACAAGTCCAGACTGAACTTCTGCAACTCAACTCTCAGATTTGGTGAGTGTCACTCTATTAAATGAACCTAAAGACCAGGATTTGAGTAATCCAGTTATCCTCTGAAAAAGTCAGGGAAGTGTTAAACACAGCTGTGGGGTGTTTTAACAACTGTTTATCCTCTGTAAATCAGGGAAGCCTCTGTACATACTCTGTTACAGGGAAGGTTAACTACAGTTGGGTGTTAACAAATTGTTTAGCCTCTTTTTATTACGGAAGAAGTTGGTTTATTTGATTTTATTTTGTTTGTTCTTGTTGCTGTTTTATTAGAAATGAGGACCAAGCTACTGGAGATAAAAAGGAATGATCACTCCCTTGTAACCCTGATAACCTCCTAGTGTGTTATTTGTGTGGCAAGGAAGGACATATTTCCAGAAATTGCAGATTTTCTCTTAAGGAAGAAAAGAGAACAGGCCCAAAAATTGATCAGTTACAGACCACTTTAAACAGATTGAGTGAGGAGCTCAAAAATCTGTGTAACTCTTTGCCTGCTATTTATCGCCAAGCCACTCAGCAAATTTGGAATATTCAGAAAAACAAGGTGTCTTTTGTTAAAGAAGTGCATAATCACAAATTTGTAACTAGAGATGGGGTAATGGTAAATAACTACTAACCTGAGGGCCCATGGGCTGCTAACTGGGTGCGACCATGCAGAGATTCAGTTTACAAGCTCTGCCACAAAACTAAATACCAACAACCTGTTAAGAGATGGTCCCACAATGATCAATTAAAAACCATAAAAATCTGAAGCCAATCATACTGGGCCATGTACATAGTCAAGTGTATATTGTAAGTCTTTGTAATGTTTTCTGTCTTATGTGTGAAGGGGGGGCATAAATTCATTAGCAGAAATTGGCAGTATAATCACATGCCTAGTCAGCCTGCTTATAACCCTAGTGTTGTCTGCACACTTTCCACTGAAAGTCTAGGACAAACTTGCTCAGGTGCTTCTGAGAGCACAGCAGGGGCAGGCAGAGCAGGAAAAAAACCTAATTGTTTACCTTTCCCTGGTTATGTACGATAATGATAAAAGCTGGATATAGTTGCAGAGGGTATGGGTCCATGTCTTAGAGCAGTACAGGCAGTTCACCTAGCCTCACTAGCCTGTTCAGGTATTGTGTTGGGACAGGCTTTAACTGTAAGATGCCCACATGCAGGATCTGCCTTAATGAGTCAAGCTAAAATCACATCTGTCACCTCCTCACATTGGGGGAAATTGGTTAGCCACAGTCACAGCCCCGAATATAATTTTGCAACGTGCCCCAGTCACTAATCCATCCTCTTGTATGATGTTCGCAAGGACTGATGTTTCTGAAGAGGATGAGAATGATTGTGTTACGCTTACATACTCATCTCCGAGTATAATTGCAGACACACCCCTAAAGAATGCAGATTTTGAATTGTTTGTTGATGGTTCTGCACAAGTCATTAAAGGAAACAGACGGGCAGGATATCCTGTTGCCACCTTGACTGAAGTAGTAGTTTCAGGCCAGTTGCCAGATCACTTTTCTGCATAAGCTGCAGAATTGATAGCATTGACCAGAGCATGTACGTTAGCTTCAGGCTCAACAGCAAATGTTTATACGGACTCTAGATTTGCTTTTGGAGTGGTTCATGATTTTGGGATTATATGGCAAAGTCGTCAGTTCCTCACATCTTCTGGGACACCTATAAAGCATGCTGAATTAGTCAAAGACCTGCTATTTGCTATGACACTTCCTAAACATCTAGCTGTAATAAAAGTGAAAGCACATGCTACACTTAACTCTGAAGAAGCAAAGGGCAGTGCTCTTGCAGACACAGCTGCCAAACAAGCCTGTTTAGTTGACACTGTGCAGGTGTGTGCTGGCAAGACAGCTCAAAGTGTTGCTGTGCCCCCAGATTCACTCAGTAATCTGTATAAAGATGTTCCGCTTTATGAAGCTTAAAGGGAGCTAAAGTTGATTCATCAGGCTGTTGGGTCAAAGGGGGAAGATATGTCGCACCTGAGGCTTTGTTACCCTATCTGGCCCAACAGCTACACAACTTAGGACACATTAATCCAACAGCAATGGTTCACCGATTTTCTAATCAGTGGTGGATCCCAGCTTTCAGAGCAGTAGCAACAGAGACAGCAAAAAGATGTGTTGCATGTCAGCTGAACAATGATGTCCCAGCAACAGTCACACCCGCCCCACCAGGGCTTTTTTGGCAACTGAAGGTTGACTACATATCATTACCACGATGCAGAGGAAAAACTGATGATCAGAGCATTCCCCAACCGGTCTGTTGGGCTTAGCCCTCATGAAATAATAACAGGGCATCCTATGTCTATGCCAGGAGCTATTGATCTTAGAAGTGCCAATGTACACATTGCCTCAGATGCTCTTATTACATACTGTGTAAATCTTTCTAAGGCAATAGAGATGGCCAGAGACAGAGTAGGTGCTTGTTGGAAGCCACCTCCCGAGGGCGGTCATGCTGTCATTCCAGGACAATGGGTAATGATAAGATCATTTAAGAGCAAGCCACTGGAACCTAAATGGCAGGGACCATACCAGGTGTTATTAGTAATGGCTGCAGCAGTATTGTGTCGTGCGAAAAAAACATGGACTCACATTTCCCACTGTAAGGTAGTTCAACCACCTGTAGGGACAGACTAGGACACACGGACCAGAAAGGAGCCAGAGGAAAGAACCGAGTTGCAATAGGTGTCAGGGATTACCCAAAGGCAAAGATTCCCTAATAGGTTTTCCCTTTTTAGATTATTCCCCACCTTGACTGGTCCATAGGTGTATAGGTATATGTCCATAGGTATATGTGGAGATTAGGGCAAGGAATTACTCTTACAGACACAATCTGCTATATGATCAAAGGCAGCATAACATCTGAGATGTAAAAAAAATTATTTTTATTTGTTTGTTTTTTCTGTTTGTGTATTGGTCTGTTTGTGTTTTGGATCTTTTCTCGTGTTCCTTCTTCTTTTGTTTTTCATTTTGTATTTGCAGGGGGTCATTCCAGAACTCAACACTGTTACACCTGCAAGCGAAGTTCACTGCATACATCTATAGAGGGCCACCATAAACAGAGAAAGAGAACCTTATCAGAGGGAATCTGCAGCCACCGAAGACATCTGACACTATAGCACACTGAAAGTTGAAAAATCTGCCACACAGAGTTTAAAGTGTGCTTGGACTACATCATATCTATAAAACTCATAATATGATAATGGAAAATTCCTCATGGTTTGGAGGTTCTTTTTGGTCAATCATGGTCAGTGAGTCATGGTCAAAGAAACTGCTGTTTTTGTTAGTTACCTTCTATTAATTTTACTTTTAGGCTATGTATGTTGTCAGGTATTCATATGTTGCATATGACAGACAGCTAAACCACATTATAGAAATGCGTCAACTGTTAAGGTTAAAACATACTCCCCCTGAAAATTTATCACAGTTATGAGAGTTTATAAGGGAACTCTCAAAGGGGGAATTGTGGGAAAGAAATTTTCTTGTGTTCTCGCAGAGGAAGGATCACTAACCTGTTCAGGAAAGGTCATAAACATTGAGGTCATAAACAACCAAATGGGTTGCAAATCTTAGTGGGTAAACATAGTCTCTAATAGGTGGTAGGGGGAAATGGGGGGGCTGCTTTAACACAACCTGGAGGACAGCCACCAAAGTCTGTATAAATACTAGAGGTTTCTTGTCTGTCTGTGGAGATCTTGATGACCACAGCACTTCTGAATGTGTTCTAATTTTCAATAAAAGATTCCTGCAACATACTTCCCAGTCTTCGTGATCGCTCTTCTACTGGTCTTCAGTTAATTTACAACAGTTCCAATGTCATCCCCATCCCAAAGAAACCCAATATAACAGGACTTAATGACTACAGACCTGTTGCTTTAATGTCTGTGGTCATGAAGTTGTTTGAAAGACTGGTGTTGGCTTATCTGAAGAAAATCACTGGACCCTTACTGGACCCCCTGCAGTTTGCTTACCTAGCAAACAGGTCGGTGGATGACGTGTAAAGATGGCGCTGCAGATGGCAGCCACAGTGTTTCGTTGTGCTCTACTTTTTCTTGTTTTGTGTTGTATTTCAGTTTTCTGCCACAGTTCTGGTGGCTTCTATTCCAGGGAAGAGCTCATGAAAATCAGAGCTACTACCCCAGTGGACTTATTTCTGAGTTTTCTGGCTTCTACCATGGACTTACTGGCTATATTGATCAAGGAGACACGAAATAAAGTGAAGCCCCGCAGAAGAGAGAAGCACTCAGGTGTGCTTGTGTGTCTCTGCCGGCGCGGATTATGCACAGCGTTCACTGTGATATTCCTCTCTTATGTGTGCTCACTTTGCAACAAAATGGACGAGCTGACTCTGCAGATGAACAAAAACAAAGACTTTCCTACGTCTTATGTTTTGTGCTTCACGGAAATGTGGCTGTGATCTTATACCGGACTCTGTGCTACAACTGGGTGGATTTAATCTTTTTAGAGCAGACAGACAAATGGAGCTTTCTGTCAAAACAAAAAGTGGTGGAATCTGTTTCTATATTAACAACAGTTGGTGCAATGATGTGAAAGTACTGTCTCAACTTTGTTCCCCAGACCTGGACACCTGGTAATATCTCCTATGAACTGCCCAAAGGTTGTTGATCTTTTGGCTGCTCCCTACATGCACAAGGGGTCACCACAGCAGACCAACTGGTCCACACAACAATTTGGCACAGGTTTTATGCCAGATGCCCTTCCTGACACAACCCTCCCTTTTTATCCGGGCTTGGGACCAGCACTGCATACAGTGGCTGGGGTGTGGGCACTGGCTGGGAATCAAACCAGGGCCTTCCACATGGTAGGTGAGAAACCTACCACTGAGCCACCAGCACCCATACTAGAACTGCCCAAATACAAACAGCTTATTAAGTGCCTGACCAGAAAGGGGAACATACTGGACCATTGTTACACCACCATCAGCGGAGTTTATCGTGCTGTTCCCCGTGCTGCACTGGGCCATTCTGACGACATCATGGTGCATTTGATTCCTGCATACAGGCAGAAATTAAAACTCTGCAAACCTGTTGTGAGGACATCAAAGAAGTGGACCAGTGAGGCTGTGGGGGAACTTCAGGGGTTTAGATTGTACAAACTGGAACATTTTTAGGTCTGCCACCAACAGTGTGGATGAGTACACAGAATCTGTGGCATCCTACATTAACTTCTGAGGACAGCATCATTCCATCATGCACTAGGGTGACTTATAACAATGACAAACCATGGTTCACAGCTAAACTCAGACAGCTTAGGTCAGAGAAATAGGGCACATTCAGAGATGGGGACAAATGAAATACAAGGAGGCTAAGTACAGATTTAGCTAGGAGGTGAGAAGAGTTAAATCAGAACATGGTGAGAGAATGAAATAGCAATTCCAAACCAATGACTCTGCCACTGTCTGTAAAGGCCTTAAGGTGATCACCAACTACAAGCCTAGATCCCCCCACTCTGTGAATGACCTGCACCTGGCCAACAACCTGAATGAGTACTACTGTTGCTTTTAAAGACAATGGGACAGACCTGACCTCCCCACCAGCCATTGATCAGCAGTAGCACCCTCTCCTACACTTTCATACCTGGATCACCCACACAGCTCCATACCTCAGTGCCACCCTCCCCCTCACACCTCTCACCATCAAAGAGGAAGACGTGAATAGGCTGTTTAAACGTCTGAACACCCGCAACATGCTCCCAAACTTAACACACTCCTTCAAACCTAGTCAATTTGCCTACCTCTGAAAGAATCCAGGGAAACCAGAGGAAACACACAGGGAAGACATGTAGAACTCCACACACACAGCAACCTGAGCTGAATTCAGGACTGAATTCAGGACCCTGGAGCTCTAAGGACCAGAAGGTTCTGTAACGTGACAGCCCTTAATTTGGATATGGATACACACATTCAGACACCTGACCATCACCCCCAATATGTGCTTGTTGAACATCCCATTTCAGGGGCATACTTCTACAGCATTCAGCACCCTATCATACTTTCCAGACCCTGACTACTTTTCCTCCTTATGGCTGGAGTTAGCCTCAGACACTATCCTGTCCTCATTTTCCTCATCTGTGGACTTTCCTTGCTTTCTTTCTTCTAATCCCAGGAAGATCCTGATACGTCCTCCCTTACTGCTGAAGACTGCACCTTTTATGAAAAAATCTGAAAAATCAGAAAAAATCTGCCAAACCTTCACTCCTACACTTCACACTCAGGATTGCCTTTCTCTTTCACTGGCACATTTTCCTAACCTAGCAACAGAAGAGATCCAGCATGTCATCCATTCTACTTTCCTATGTTCTCCCACACCACCTCATTGCTACGCTCCCTCCACTGGCTAAATCCACTACATAAAATATTCTGAGGTCTTACAGAGGTAGGCTTTATTGTCAGAATCTTCCTCTTTAACAGAGATAACTTCAGGTGTCTTGTTGAAGTCTTTTCCATGGTTGTGGATGTTCAGCTCCAACGTCTCCTCTTTCTTCACACTTGAAGTTCTTCCATTTGAAGTTTGAAGACCCATGGGACTGCTGTGGATAGAACCACTTGGAGACCAAGGCATCAGCTTTGAACTTCTGTTGTGGAAATTAGTGTTAAATCTATAATAAACTAGTTCCAAATTATGATGATTTATAAGTTTCTCAAAATCTCCTGGTTACACAACACTCTGTGTTTATAATGATTTATAATCCCACTCTCTGTGTTTATAATGATTTATAATTCCACTCTCTGTATTTATACTGATTTGTAATCCCACTCTCTACTATCACCAAGATGAGGAAGGGTTCCCTTTTCAATCTGGTTCCTCTCATTGTTTCAATGATGTCAGGTTTTTCAATGTAACGGTTGCCTCAGGCTTACTCATTAAGAATAAATATAAATTTAATTTTAAACTTTGTAATTTTTATTCAAAATTCTTATATTTGTGTAAAGCTGCTTTGAGACAATGTCCATTATTAAAAGTGATATACATACAAATAAAACTGAATTAAATGTATAAGTCTTTATGGTTAGATAATTCTGAAAACACTGTAACATGACTCATCATAAAGCTTTAGCCTGAGACTTCCTGGAGGAATGTTGTCTGTCTCAGCTCATTATAACAGATCTAAAGAAATATTTATTGTCATCACAATCATAGTAATAATACTGTTACGTTCCACTGTGTTTTGTATATATATATATATATATATATTTTTTTTTTTGTGCTCTGCTGTCCTTTTGTGTCATTTCTTACTCTGCTTCTAGGTCAGTGTTTATTGGCTGACTAGACTGTCAATCATCATTTTGACATCATGACGTTCTGCCAATCCGCTGATGTGCCAGCCGTATTTGAGCAAGTCTTGTGTTCAACGTCAGTTATCTCCCGATGCTTAATGTATCTTGTTTTATGGAGTCATGCTGTAACGACGTATGCAGAACCAGAATGCCAGAGGGTGCCGTCACCCGAGTATCGACATACTTGAACTCATTTCCGGTCTTACTTGGGTATTTAAACAGCTCACAGACTAGTGTCCTTTGCCCAAGTAAGACCGGAAATGAGTTCAAGCATGTCAATATCTTCCTCATTGCATACATCTAAATCATTACACTCATTGTACATAACTCCTTCTCTGATTACTGTTTATATATTTAATTATTTTTATGGTATACAATACCTTCTTTATTGCACCACTATAGTCATTTGCTCATTTGCACTCATTGTATTTACCTCCCTCTGTATACTTTTGTCAGGAACAGCTGGACAGTTCCCTGCCAGGCCCAAAGAGGGCGCTGGCAGGTGAACCTTGGAAGCCTACTTCTTTGTGTGTCTTTTGTTACGCCCTTCCTATTGTTCCTATCCTGATTGTGTCACCTGTATCCCATTAGCCCTAATGTCTACCCCTATAAATAGGGATCCTTGTGTTTGTGTCCTTGTCCATGATTGTTATCTGTACCGTGGTTTCTGTTGGGGTTTGTTGGTTAAGTTCCATGTCCAAGCTAAGGTCTTGGTTTTGTTTTCGTTTAGTTTTGTTTAGTTAACCACGCCATGTCTAGTGTTACGTTTGTTTCCCTATGTCATGTCTTAAATGTAATAAAAGCAGCGCTTCGCTGAATCCTGCGCATGGGTCTCATTACACCGTGTGCTGGCGTGTGCACACACACCATGGGCATCTGGGTTCGAGTCCCGCATAGGGCGGGGGTCCCAGACGTTACAACTGTTTATATATGCAAATTGTTTCTTTGTTTATATTTGTTTAGAGAAGTTTAATTAGGGCGTTGTGTGAGAGTCAGTCTTAATATGTATAAAGTTAAAAGTTAAGAATGCATCCCGGTGCATCTACTTAACCAATCACGTCTTTAGTGATAATTTGAGTATTTAGGCAATCGTTGTTATGATACTGTTTGTTTTGTTTCTTGCTAAGATTAGTTTGTACTTTGTTAGATTAGGGTTGTGACTGTTACGCCACTCTTTTACTTTTTAGTTTAGAGAAGTTTAATTAGGGCGTCGTATATGCCAAAGATTCCAGTTTTATTTTTTTCTTTGTTAGTCAGTCCAGAAGTTAGTTATAAGGATTGTTTTGTTTTGTTAATTTCTTTCATTTGCCTGACACTCCTTTTTTTGTGTGTGCTAGATTTGATATTCTTTTTCATTTAATAATTATTTGTACAATTCTACACAATGCTTCCAGGAATGCCGTTGTTCACACTGCACGACTTTTCAGTCGCCGACTAGTTTTGCAAAATCAAGGCAAAGCAGAGCTTGTGCAAGTGAGTGACAATCGCGCAGTGTGAATGACCAAAAACTGGATCTGACCGAGTCGCTGATGAGTCACAGATGCCTGTGAATCTTATGCGAGAACTCTTACGTGTGATTTTGCATTATTTCCTTATCATTTCTTGCAAATGTTCAGTTGTGAAATGCAGTTTGCGAACCAGACAGAGTTGTCAGCGATTCTTCCTATTGTTAAGTCATGCAGTGTGAAACCTCCTGTCGCCAATCCATCAAGAAGTGTGAACACAGCAGCGACTGAATGATACCACAGATAGTCCTGCAGTGTGAAAGCAACAGCGATCCGATGACTTTGAAAATCGTGCAGTGTGAACTCGGCATTAGCCACACAACATTATTTCATAATAAAGGTAGTGCACTTAAACAATAAAGTAGAGATCCATTTGGGATTTGGCCACACAACTTCACCGCTTTCTGTAAAGCAGGATGAGGTTTTAAAGCTTTAGAAATATATGCAATGAAGATCTTTTATTTTTAAAACTCCATGACATCTAACAGTAACTGCACAACTGTCAGAAATAAGTTAATATGATGATTAGCTTGGTTGGCTAAATCTGTTCAGGCTTGAATACAGTCGGGTCTCGTTCTTCTTCTTTGGTGTTTCCATGCGGTTGGAAAATCTTATTTAGCATCACCACTTGGCCTGAAGGACTGAGGTACCGCAAAAAAAAGTTTAATCCCAATTGGACATTCTACTAGACATTGACCACCCGACATTTTGATTACAGATTTATAATTTGTGACTATTGTAACATTCAGACATTTGAACATGTGTATGTAATGTAGCTGGCAAAAGTATTAAAATTGAGTGTGATGAAGTTATATCTTCAAGCAAAAACAGAAACTTTGGGGACTTTGGGGAGTTTGGGGAAGTGTATCATAAAACATTTCCTGTGTACCTCCCCCTCTTCAAGGAGGCAATGGTGGAACTATCTTCCAGATCTCACCAATAATGTACATTCTCTTACCCTTCAGGTTCTAACCTCAAGGAATACTGAAAAAAATATGATATACTATATGATGTTATTGATGTTCAATGTCATTCTAAAGGTCATGATATGATTGGTAAAAAAAAAAGGGTCTAATTTCCAAATCAAAGTATACTAAAGTTTACACATAGTCTGTACTCCTGTTGGAGATACTGTATGTCCATATGACCTTATTCAACCCCCCTCAGGTCACGAGATAATCCGAGCTCTGGCCATACTATGTCCTTTACAACCATTTAGTGTGACCTCTGGGTCCCAAAACTAAAAGCATAGATCACAATCAATCTCTGATCCAGATTTGTCTTTACAACCAGTTAAAAACCAGGTCTTTTGTGGACTTATAGATTTTACGACCCTTTGTCTGTCTTAGGTATATAGGGTGCATTGGCAAAGACTCAGGGAAGCATCTGCATTCAGAACTTCCCACACTATTATGATGTGTTTCTATTGCCAGGTATGACTTTAACTTCAAATAATTATATTTTTTTTTATAATTTACCTTTATTTGTCACATATACATTACAGCACAGTGAAATTCTTTTCTCCACATATCCCATCATTGGAGGTTGGGGTCAGAGCACAGGGTCAGCCATGATACAGTGCCCCTAGAGCAGGGAGAGTTAAGGGCCTAACTCAAGGGCCCAGTTGTGGCAACTCAGTGGTGCTGGGGCTTGAACCCCCGATCTTCCGATCAACAACCACTTGAGCCACCACTGCCCCAGTACTTGTGTATTTCATACTATGCTGATCACTTTAATTGTTATTCTGTGTTGTATTTTTCTAATTGAATAGATTGATTTAAGTGTATTTTGCCAGGCAAAATAAAATTGTTAATTTTGACTTAATTTTTTGAATAGTGTTATGTTCAATCATTTTTAGTTTTCTATCTACTTAATAAATTAAAAATAGTCAATCCTGTAAATTGTGATCAGCATCAGATTATATTTATATTAATTATTAACTGGAGTCAGATTATCATTATACACAGAGTTCAAAGAATGAAGCCAAATTCTAATAAATTACCTTTACCCACACCGCTGGATTCCGTCGTTGGGCCAGTGGGTGGTCCTTACATGCAAAACATGTTAAATACAAGCGTGCAGATTCCTGCTAGAGACACAGAAATTTGCACAAAAAGAAACACCTGAGTACTCTTGTTTTTCAGGTATAATGACTGCTATGCTGATTCCCGCAAACGGTTGCAATATTGTTTTTTTTTCTAATGTCAGTTTCTAAACACTTAAATGAAATTGAATTTGAATGTCAAGGAGGAAAATACAGTATAAATAAATTCATATGTGTGGTTTTCAACATTTCAATATATTTAAATTTAATTTTTAAATTTTCATTGTAAAAATTGAATAGGTCTTCTCCCATCCAAAATCATTAAAATATGCTGATAAATGCACAGAGAAAAAGGAGAAGGTAAAAGAAGAGGTGAAGAAAGCTAGAGTAGTGAGTGTAGACTAGTATGTGGACATCGATGTAATACTTGGCAATTACAGGCTGTTTTGTTAAAAGACAAGTCTCACACTCTTTAAAACACACTGAAGTAGAAACAGCTCTAATGTTATCAGCTGTGAAGAGATTATCATAGATGGTCAGTAGCTGTGGTTAACTCTAGCTCCATAACATCCTTATTATGTGCAGATGCAGTTGTTTTGTGGCATCATCTGAACTGATTGCCTCCAATGCAATGTGAATGGAGACATCTGGCCCTCAGTGGAGAAATGTAATCTATCTTGGGGTCTTATTCACGAGTGTGGAGATTTATGGACCAAGTCAGTGGCAGCCATGTTACAGTCGTGAAGCTGGAGCTTGTGGATGAAGCACGTTGTAGAATCTTGTGGAAAGGAGAACTCCAGAGCCAGTTGTATTTTTTGGCAGAGGTTTTTTTTCATAAATTAGTGCTTTTCAGCATAAGTCCCCAAAAAAACCCACTAAGTTTAAATTCAAGTTCAAACACAACTTAAGGTTTTGTGCTTTCTGGGTGTGTAGGCTTCCTTGCCTCAGTCACTTTCTGGTTTTCAGCATCTATTAAGAAAAAACACATTTTTATACATAATTTATGTACATCATTTACGTCATTTACAAAATGTATAAATTAATACAACTGATCACAATCATCTAATCAGTAAAACAATGTTTTAAACCTTGTGTTTGATTCCAACCACTTACAAGATGGTCCAAGTCAACATGCCATCATATCACCAAGGATCTCGTCCACATAAATGTTTCTTGCTGTAATTGCAGATTGTGGTAATTTTGTACCATAAAGCCTCTGGGTCAACCAAGACAATGCCCAATCGCTACCTCCAACCTGCCAGCAAGGTTAAAAGTAATGTACTCTTCCCAGTCGACTACAACATGTCTGTGGAGATCAGGTAATTTGACTTAAAGTGGATTTACATATCACCTTAACAATTCTACTTTACAAGCAGTGAAATCTAATGGATACACATAGATGTTGTGTGGCTCAATTTGCCAGTATGCAAAGAGTTAAGCCAGCCTTTCACCTGTTGCCATTGGATGATATTGAGGATGTCTGGCTTGACAAATGGAATTGAATAGTGTTAATGGTCACTATATATGATATTTAACATTAAATTGAAAGAGGTGACAGCAATTAATAAATGGGAGAGTTCGCTCAGCTAGATCGGGTGTGGGTGTCAGTGGAGGAATCTGGTAGCTGTAGGGCAAGGCTTATTCCAGTAATTGTCAAGCATTAACTGGTTAATTGATAGCTACAAAACTGTTTGACATGCAATTTGAACTTGAATAAAGGAACCAAAACACAAGTCAAAGTGCACTGATGCTTTTTCACCTGCCATTAGCTGTCAAATGTGTTAATATGTGGTTTATGTTGATGGATGAATGTCTTGACAAGGCAAGATTGTACACTTCAATCTTAGAATCTTACATATGTGACATCAAACACTTTCTGCTGGACGTCTTATGCAAAACAGCCCTGCCGGTCATCTGAACTGATTTCCATCTTCACATCCATAGAGACGATTTTTTAAACAGCATGAATTATAAAAAAGAAAATGAGATAAAGATATTTAAAAATGTTATATATATTTTAATAACAATATTCTGTATATGTAATGTAGTTAAGGGCAAACTATTATACTGTACATTTTAAACTCCTTTAATGTACACACACACACACACATCATTAAAGATCTTGCTTCAAAGTGACACTAGAATAAAACCAGACTCTTATACAGAGGTAACTCTTCTTAAGCCATGATATGTTTTAGGTTTGTGATATTTTAGGATTGAGAGTTTTTCATTTTAGAACATTTAAGCTGCACAATGGCCCAATGCCTGCTGCTGCAAATCTTAAAAATATTAATCTGGATTGTTCTGCTTTCCTCACTTTTACTTTGCAAAAAACAATTTTTGTGAAAACACTTCAAGAAAGTGAACCAGTTTTTGTCATGGAAAGATGTCCAAACTACAACTGTTTGCATAAAATGTTTTGCATTCTGAAGACATTTAAGCTTCTTTACCTTGAAAAACTTACCAAAGACCTTTCCATTTTTCAGACTACAGGTACAATCTCTTATGCTTCTTTATTATGCACCCTTCTTGTCTTCATACAAGATCATCTGTTACTATCCTGCTATTCCACAACAAATGTATTTTTTTATTGTTTCATATGAAGCTATTTTTTTATGTATTTGTGAATGTTTTGGTTTTTTCTAGTTGTTAAATTTGGTGTATGATAATGTGATTATTATGAAGTAATTAAATAACTCACTATTTTAGACTATGTATGAATGCTAATTTGGATTTAATTAAATCCATCTTTTTTTTACTTCACAGCTACTCAGCAGTCATGAAGTCAAGTCTTTATGTTTCCTGTGTCTCAGTGGTGACTGTTCTCAAACATCAACATCTTATTGTTGATTAAAAAAAAAAGACATTGTGTAGGCTAAAAGATATTTCATGTCATGTTCATAGAAAACCTTTTCTCTGGCTCTATTTAAATATTGTTAGCACTAAGTATTTGTGAATATCTAACCTGAAGCTAACTTTGATGTGGTATTAATCCTAACAAGTGGTAATTTTGGTTCACTAATACATAATCTTTCCTTGTTAAAACCTAGTTAACTGTATAATTTTATAGTTATGTTGTTTCAACTGTAAAATAATAATTAAAAAAAGATAATACGTGATTATTTTAAAAAATAAGAAAATATTTTCTAATGTGTATTCATAAGAGGAGGGATTCAAGAAAATTGGAAACTGACTTTCCAGATTAAGAATATCAAATTTTGGTGGTTTCAGTCACAAAGAATAACAATGCAGAAATATTTTGAAATGAGAAATGAAGGCTTAGGAGCTGCAACTTTGACTAGCATAAGTGACTATTTCATAGAAGCACATTGTCACAGAACTAAGCATTTTGCTATGAAGTGGACAGACAAGAAGAATAAATTTTAAAAGTTTATTCATCAGATGTTGGGCAAATGATTTCATCAAAGGCTAACTTGTAGATAAGACCCTGGATCATTTGACTTTAATCTGAATCTGACTGTAACAGACCTCCATGACAAGTTACATGAGTGACATTTATGAAGTTTATCTTTACTTAATAATAAAAATAATTATGCCAGACTGTGCTGGTTTTCTTACTTAGCAAAACAAAGTATTGGTGTGTAAGGAAGCACTCGCAGGAGGTGTGTTGGAATCCATCAGCAGATCAGTTTATTCACAAAAACAGCAGGCAAAATCGTAAACAGTGTGGAACGGTGTGGGAAACTACACTCAGTAGAAACTAAAACCAAATCACTAAGCAAAACTCGTAGTCAATAGAAGAACAGGCTAGGGTCATACACGTGGCAAACAAAGCAGGGAATAATTCAAGGCTCTGTACGTAATGCAAGGGAACAATACTTCGCAGAGTACAAAGAGAGTTACGCTGCTTAAATACCCGAGCAAGCCGGAAGTGAGTTCATTGTCATTAATACTCGGGCAATGGTTCCCTCTGGCTTTCTGGATCCATATGTGCAGTGACATGGTGACATAAAAGCTCATTTTTATAAATGTCATTGGCGATGGAATTTATGGAAATTACATACTGATGTTGCAGTAGTCATTTAAGCTTCTAAAGGATCAAAACCTAAACATACAAAGACATACTAACCTCCTGGAGCAGGAGAGGGTACTTCAGCAATGGAAAACATCCTGCATCATCCCAGTCCCAAAGAAACCTTGCCCTGAAGAGCTGAATGACTTCATGCCAGTCGCCCTGACAAGTCACATAATGAAGACCATGGAGCGAGTGCTGCTACACCACATTAGGCCACAGGTCCGCCACACCCTAGGCCCTCTGCAGTTTGCATACCAGGAGAAGGTGGGAGTGGAGGATGCCATTACCTACATGCTTCACAGATCCCTCTCTCACCTGGACAGCGGCAGTGGGGTTGTGAGAATAACATTTTTGGACTTCTCCAGTGCATTCAACACCATCCAGCCGCTGTTCCTAAGAGATAAATGAACAAAGATGGGAGTAAGCTCACACCTGGTCGTGTGGATCACAGACTACCTGACAGGCAGCCCTCAGTACATGAGACTGGGGGATTGCAGGTCTGACACTGTGGTCAGCAGTAGGGGAGCACCACAAGGGACTGTGCTTTCTCTGGTCCTGTTCACCATGTACACGTCGGACTTTCAGTATAACTCAGAGTTCTGCCACGTACAAAAGTTTGCGGACGACACCACTATCGTTGGCTGTATCAGGAAGGGACAGGAGGAGTACAGAAAACTGATACAGGACATCTTGTATGGTATGGACTGGACTGCCAACACAGACACTCTGTGCAGGAAAGTACAGAGCCAGCTGTACTTCCCTAAGAAGGCTGGCATCCTTTAACATCTGCAAAAAGCTACTGCAGATGTTCTATCAGACTATTGTGGCAAATGGCCTCTTCTATGTGGCAGTGTGCTGGGGATACAGCATCAAGAAGAAGGACGCTTCACATCTGGACAAGCTGATGAGGAAGGCGGGCTCGATTGTGAGCTCAGAACTGGACAGCCTGACATCAGTGGCAGAGAGGAGGGCGCTGAACAGGCTCCTGTCCATCATGGACAATCCATTTCATCCACTGTACAGCATCATCTCCAGACAGAGGAGCAGCTTCAGTGACAGGTTGCTGTCACTGCCCTGCTACATTCCACTCGGGGTGGGAAAAGTCAGTGCTGACACTACTCCCTGTCCTGGACTTAACAATAAACTACACACTACGCACAGTACACTCCAGTTTGTACAGAACTCTTAAATAAACTACACACTACGCACAATACACTCAGTATATTGAAGGGTCCACATGAACGCGGGGATTTTGGACTCTGGATTCAGGACTCTCCTGAACCTTATTGGCTAAACTGAACCATATAATTAAAACGTCAACATTACATATTACACTTTATTTAATCATTTGAATAGAAAATTAATAAAATATCATTTTTATAGTCAAAAATAAAAACCTGCCAGTTGCATAAAAAAAAAAACGCCCAGATTTTATCAACCGGCCCAATGCACTTTTTCCCGGTGAGACGTGACCAAAAGAAGCCCAACTGGGTGGAAACCTGATCCTGGAAACTGAAACCTAATCTGGCAACACTGCTTGTGAAGTTGGCGTCTCAAGCTTCTGATTGGCCAACATGGCATTACAGTTGAGATTATAGTGCCACCTGTTGGTTTTACATGCTCTTGACAGCGCTTCAGACCGCGTTTTTGCATTTTCATGTGGACGAGATGTTTTTTAAAAAACGAAGGAGGAAAAACTTCGTTTTTAAAAATACCCATGTATGTGTGGACTAGGCCTGAGATTTGCACAGGACTCAAACACACAGTTTTTGCACATAAACGGTTTTTGCACTTCACCTCACTAGGTCTGTACCTTTAAACTCTTGTTTTTTGCACATTAGTTATCATGTATTTCTTAAATCTATGTATTTATTCCTTAAATCTCTGTATTTATTTATTTTTTGCTATATTTTGTTTAATTGTGTAATATTTTGTAATTTGATATATTTTTTGTTCCCTTAAATTCGGGTATTTTAGTATTTTTGTTATATTTCTTCTTATTCTATCTATTACCTGTGCTTCTGGATACTGCTGGAAGCTGTAAATTTCCCTTTGGGATGCATAAAGTATCTATCTATCTATCTATCTATCTATCTATCTATCTATCTAATAGTATTTTATAATCATTTCACTGGGAGCCAATGTAGTGTGGATAAGATAAGAGTGATGTGTTCATATCTTCTGGTTCTAGTTAGGACTATAGCTGCTGCTGGAACAGTAGAAGAAATAAACAGACAGTAAGGCATTACAATAATCAGGAAACAGTCGTGGACAGAGCCACTTGGGGACTTTCACATCGTCACAAATCTACCATTACATCTGTGAGCTTGCGACAGCAAGGAATTAGTGTCTATAATGACCTCAGAAACTACACTGACCTCATAGTTCCTCATGGGCCGTTGATTGCTGTTGCAGAAAGGACATTAATCAGTTACAGATACATTATTTATTGTCCAGTGTCACCCAGATGAGGATGGGTTCCCTTCTGAGCCTGGTTCCTCTCAAGGTTTCTTCCTCAGATCATCTCAGGGAGTTTTTCCTTTCCACCATCTGTTTTTCTTCTTTTGTAAAGCTGCTTTGAGACAATGTCCATTGTAAAAGGCACTATACAAATAAATTGAATTGAATTGAAATTAACAGAGCTAACAAAAGCGTGAACTAGTTTTTCTGCATCATGAAATGACATCATATTTTTTATCTTAGCAATATTTAGTCAAAAGTCAAAGTAGTCAAAGAAGCTTTATTGTCACTTCAACCATATATAGCTGATGCAGTACACAGTGAAGTGAAACAACATTCCTCCTAGACAAAAAGTCGCTACACGTAATAAAGACAAAGTACAGTGATGCAGACAAACATAGAGCTAAACAAAGAGATAAAACTAAACTATACTTAAGGTGCAATCTTTAGTAAAACTAGACATACAACAGAAGTGTACAGGATGACAAGACAAGACAGTGCAGATAAACAACATGTAGACCGACTCTGTGCAAAAGAACAGTGTAGACAGTGAGTGCAGATAATAAAGTTAACATGTAAACAGGATCAATATAAAGTGTGAAGTGTAATGTAAAGTGACATATGTGTGCAAACAGGACAATTTTGTGTGTGTGTGTGTGTGTGTGTGTCCAGCACAGTTCAGTTTCTCTGTTGAGATCAGATCTCAGTTGTGTGTGTGTGTGTGTATATATGTGTGTTTGTGTGTGTGTGTGTCCAGCTCAGTTCAGTTCTCTGTTGAGATACCTGATTGCCTGAGGGAAGAAGCTGTTCAACAGTCTGGTTGTGCGGGTCCGAGTGCTTCGGTACTTCTTTCCTGATGGCAGAAGGGTGAAGATTGTGTGTGAGGGGTGTGTGGGATCATCCACAATGCTGTTAGCGAGTAGAGTAGATGTCTGTAATCGAGGGAAGAGAGACTCGGATGATCTTCTCAGCTGTCTTCACTATCCACTGAAGGGTCTTGCGATCCACTGAAGGGTCTTGTGATTCCTTTCCTTGATGATATGATTAGACCTGTGCATTGCTGCACAGTCGTGAGTCAGCAGAGTGAACAGCAGTGGACTGAGCACACAGCCCTGAGGAGCTCCAGTGTTCAGTGTGGTGGTGCTGGAGATGCTGTTCCCGATCCGAACTGACTGAGGTCTCCCAGTCAGGAAATCCAGGATCCAGTTGCAGAGGGAGGTGTTGATGCCCAGCAGACTCAGCTTCTCCATCAGGTGCTGAGGAATGATCGTATTGAATCCTGAACTGAAGTAAATGTGATGACGGTGCTGCTCAGGGAAATGTGTGGTCATTACACCAGGTTGCTTATTTTTTTCTCTCTAATTGTTTTTAAGTACAGCTACATTATCTAGGGGTGTAGAGAAATGTTGACTCTAAGTAATCAGCCGGCTGATCATTTACATTTACAGCATTTGGCAGATGCCCGTATCAAAACAAAAGTGCTTTGAAGTCTCCATCAATTAATAGATCAATACTGGTTTGCTAGGACACAGACTAAGGAAACCATCAGTCTAAAAACTCTTTTGTGAGAACTTTTAAAAAATCTTTTTGTGAGCTTTTTAAAAAATAAACAAACAGGGGGAAAAAAATAAGTAGGCACTAGTTAAATTTCAGGAAGGTCTTCACTCTTCATTTTTAGATGGTCAGTGACCCAGCTGTTCAGGGGAAGTTTATTCCATTACCTAGTGCCAAACAGAGAATGTCTAGATGAGTATCTACCTTGTACCATGAAAGATAATGGGATCAGTTGAGCAATGCTAAAAGATCTGAGGGAGCAAGGTGCAGCGTGCGGAGTAGGTAAGACGGAGCCAGGCCATTTTTGGCTTTGTAGGCAAGCGTCAGTGTTTTGAATCTGATGTGTGCAGCTACAGGAAGCCAGTGGAGTGGTGTTTTTTAATTATTTTTTTTGCTCAAGAAACAGACACAGTCAATATTGTGAGCATAGGTGATGACTTTTTGCAGCTAGCAGACAGTCGGATTAGCCTGGTTGTCAGCTCCCTGTCCCTGGTTTTTTGTATTGTCACTGATTAACTAGACTATGTTGTAGCATCTCCAGGTTGGCTCATGGGGTCAGTTGCATCCTTCTCAAAAACTCAATTAACCATTACGCAGCTCACAACTGACCTATTTCGCTTATAGTTATTTAATTTTGACTCAACCGACATGCTGTAACTCATGGGAGCCAGGCTCCGGGATGTCTGATGGCTCTGGATAACCAATGACCCCCCCAACGAGACTGGAGACAAAGGAGGAATCCTGCCTCCATGAATGTTGGAGTTCTGCAGACCATCAGTACTGATAGCCCAGCCTCACACCCCTGGAACTTCCCATCAACTTGTGACCTTAACATGCAAATCACCCTGCGGCTAGCAGTTTTACTGCCGTTAAAAGTCAACAAGAATTCCCTAATCTAAACCGAATCAATGCCTTGACCGGGGGATGACCAAAGTTCTGACTGAAGACACACACACACATGTACACACACACACACACACACCCACCCCCACACGCACACACATAAGGAGGGTTCCTTTATTCAAGTTTCAATAAAACAATAGTAAAACCCTACCTGACTCATGCCTAACACACCTGTATATGTATTCCCCTTTTGCCTTTATACACTATATTGCCAAAATTATTCGCTCACCCATCCAAATAATCAGAATCAGGTGTTCCAATCACTCCCATTGCCACAGGTGTATAAAATCAAGCACCTAGGCATGCAGACTGTTTTTACAAACATTTGTGAAAGAATGGGTCGCTCTCAGGAGCTCAGTGAATTCCAGCGTGGAACTGTGATAGGATGCCACCTGTGCAACAAATCCAGTCGTGAAATTTCCTCGCTCCTAAATATTCCACAGTCAACTGTCAGCTGTATTATAAGAACGTGGAAGTGTTTGGGAACGACAGCAACTCAGCCACGAAGTGGTAGGCCACGTAAACTGACGGAGCGGGGTCAGAGGATGCTGAGGCGCATAGTGCGAAGAGGTCGCCAACTTTCTGCAGAGTCAATCGCTACAGACCTCCAAACTTCATGTGGCCTTCAGATGAGCTCAAGAACAGTGCGCAGAGAGCTTCATGGAATGGGTTTCCATGGCCGAGCAGCTGCATCCAAGCCATACATCACCAAGTGCAATGCAAAGCGTCGGATGCAGTGGTGTAATGCACGCCGCCACTGGACTCTAGAGCAGTGGAGACGCGTTCTCTGGAGTGACGAATCGCGCTTCTCCATCTGGCAATCTGATGGACGAGTCTGGGTTTGGCGGTTGCCAGGAGAACGGTACTTGTCTGACTGCATTGTGCCAAGTGTAAAGTTTGGTGGAGGGGGGATTATGGTGTGGGGTTGTTTTTCAGGAGCTGGGCTTGGCCCCTTAGTTCCAGTGAAAGGAACTCTGAATGCTTCAGCATACCAAGACATTTTGGACAATTCCATGCTCCCAACTTTGTGGGAACAGTTTGGAGCTGGCCCCTTCCTCTTCCAACATGACTGTGCACCAGTGACCAAAGCAAGGTCCATAAAGACATGGATGACAGAGTCTGGTGTGGATGAGCTTGACTGGCCTGCACAGAGTCCTGACCTCAACCCGATAGAACACCTTTGGGATGAATTAGAGCGGAGACTGAGAGCCAGGCCTTCTCGTCCAACATCAGTGTGTGACCTCACAAATGCGCTTCTGGAAGAATGGTCAAAAATTCCCATAAACACACTCCTAAACCTTGTGGACAGCCTTCCCAGAAGAGTTGAAGCTGTTATAGCTGTAAAGGGTGGACCGACGTCATATTGAACCCTATGGATTAGGAATGGGATGTCACTTAAGTTCATATGCGAGTCAAGGCAGGTGAGCGAATACTTTTGGCAATATAGTGTATTTTTATTGTCGTATTACCACTCATGACCTGTTGTTCTCTGTTTTCATGAAACAGAACAATGTTTTATAATATAAGATTGTATGTTTAATTGCCTATACCCAGTTTCCTCTCCTCTCATACTGTCTCTTTCATGTCTACTATCAAAATGATCCTCTTTTACTTTTATAAGCAATAGTGTAGGCCATGTGGTCATCCAAGTACATAACATGAGCCTACGATACTTTAATTGAAACTTTATTCATTCCCTGACTTCACAATAAAGTATGCAAATGAGTGACCGAGCGGAGACAAAGAAACTTTTTCCCTCCAAAAGTTTCAGGTGTTGGATTGGTCACTCTGAAAAACTGGGCGCGACCACGGGATCAATAAAACCCTAAGCACCCATCTATCGATGCTCAGATTTTTGCTCTGCTCGGCTCGGCTCGGCCCCGCGGGGGCCAACCTCCTCTCCGCTCTGCGGTCGGGGGGGCCCCCGTGCGCCTTTTCTTCCCGGCACGACCTCTTCTATCGTCGCCCGACTCGACTCCGATCTTTCTCCGGGACAAGACTTTCACTTTCTTCTGAGACTTTGCCGGCAGCTTCAATCAAAGAACTTTGTTTGCACCCCCGAAACCTTTTGTTCCAGCACAATCTCTTGCTTACTCCGAGGACTCCGAATCTCCGAAGCTCCTTGATCCACTACATCAGGACTCTTATCAACGAACCAATGCAAGTAAAAGTTACTAATTATTTTAGATCCGCAATTTTAAGCTGAAGCCCCTTTGAATTAAATATAATTATATTAATTATAAATATTTGAATATTTATAATTAATTATAACCAGTTATAATTACACTTAAATATTTTAATTTTGAGCTAAATTCGTTACAGTGTGCTATGCTGCAAGAAATAACAGATAAGCCAAGATCTCAAGACTGTTCCAATTATCTATGAAGAATTTGTGCTGAAAAACCATGCTAAAGTGGTATGGTGTTCCTTGATTTTTGTCAAGTCAAGTCAAGAAGCTTTTGTTGTCATTTCAACTATATGTAGCTAACAGAGTACAGAATAGTGTGATATGAAGCAACATTTCTCCAGGACCATGGTGCTACATAAAACAACATACAGCTAAGTTCCACTTATTGTTGGGTATTTCCATATTTTAGGTGAACCCTGTCACATAATTTATAGCAATTCCTAGCAAATCCATCATGTATAAAAAATTAGAGTGGAATCAGTTAGCAAGCAAAAATTCCTCCTGGAGTTGCTGATACATGCCTACCTACATTTTATTCATAGGAGTCCCTGTTATCCTCTCTGTCACTTGTAAGTACTACTTGATACAGCAGGAAAGAAATTGGAGTGATGCTCAGGCTTACTGCCGATCTACATACACTGACCTGGCTACTATCAAAACCACTGACGACATGCTCCAAATTCAGAATGAATTCCAGTTCAATTCCAGTGCTTGGATCGGACTGTACAATGACATTAAGAGCTGGCGCTGGTCTTTTGGAAATCAACCATTAGGAAATATGACAGACTGGGGGGCAGGAGAGCCAAACAATGGAAAAGGACATGAAGAGTGTGGTGCGACAACTAAGAACATTTGGTTTGATGTGAAATGTAAATCATCGTACTACTTCATGTGCTTTGATGGTAAGGAATAGCACTTAACATATTTCATCTGAAAAGATCTTATGACTAATATCTAAAGTCACACACTTTTTTATATTATACATAAATTGAATACATTTAATTCATATGTTAATGTTAATAATATATTTTTTCATTTCTCAAAGACAGGAACAATGACATTGGCAGGTACATATACATATCTGTTTATAACACATGGAGTGGAGCTCAGAGTTACTGCAGACAGTATCACACAGACCTGGTCAGTGCAAGGGATGCTACAGAAAACTCATTTATACAGCAAATGATTTCTGGGGCAATATGGATCAGCCTGTTCAGAGATTCCTGGAAATGGTCAGACCAGACCAACCTCTCCACAGTTAGCTGGATGCCTGGAAAACCTGATAATGCTTTGAACAATGAAAACTGTGGTTATTTATACAGTGGTCAGGTTGCTGATGCAATGTGTTCAGATATCATGCCTTTTTTTTTGTTACTCAGGTGAGCAAGTTTTATTCACACTTGTATGTAAAAATAAAGTATCACTTTCAAATGAAAATGAGGAGTTATGATGTGAAACCAAGTAACAGTCTTATTCAGTTGTTAAATTTATAACATTTATTATACAGTTAATTGCAAAAGTAAATATATATCACTCATCAAAGTTAGCTGATAAAAGACAAACGTAAGTTGTCCAACAAATATGAGTCAAAGATAATCTAATTTTGAGAGTTCTGACCTTTCATTTAAGTCGAGTGCAGTGCTAGACTGCTTTAAATATCTCTTTAAAAGGTAATGGAATTTTTGTATCTGTGTTTTTGTGTCTTTTAATGTTTATATAATTAATATGTTCCTTCTCCAGTAAACAACAGTAAAAATCAAATCATTAGAGTACACGTCCAGTCCAGTCAGGATATGAATGATCCTGCAGTAAAGGCCACCTTGGAGAAGGGAGGTGTCATTCTACACAGTTTCAATTTACAGCTTCTTTCTTTTTGCTTAAGCCAGAACCAGAGTCTACCTGAAGCTGTAACACAGAACACACTGTATTTTAATCATATGACAGCTTTTTTAGTTTCCATAATATTGAATTTAATTAATTACAAAGTAATTTTGTACAAAGTAATATTGAAAGTAATTAATTACAAACCTTAAAACTAATTGTTGTTAATAAAGAAATGAAATTAACCATTTAATAATGAAAGTTCTGTTATGTTGTTCAGATCAAGCAGAAACTAAAGGCTCAGCGAATAGCAGAGAACGCCACGATAAAATGGAGAGAGCAACCGGATGGATTGGTGTTTCACCAAGTAAAATAGCATAATAAACACAATTCTGCAAAATGAAAAAAATAATAATAATATTAGCATATATTATATGTCAGATATATAATATATATTATTATATTATATATATTGTATCAGTGGCGGACCCTCAGGGTCAGTAAGTCCTTCTCTGCTGGCCTAAACAGCAGTGATCTGAATCACTGACTTGCATTTTAATATATTTAATATATTTTTCCATGAATGTGTATTAAATTATTCCCAATAGTCTATTCTCTACATTTCATAGCTTTTCTCTTGGTTGCGCTGCTTCCAGTAGTGTATATTTATGATAAGAGTATTTATCATATTTCAGCCAGTGGCTGATATCATGTGTTACTCGACCTTAAGGCCTTCAGAATCAATAGTGCAGGCGCCCGGAGCTTAAAATAAGTGGCAATGAAACTGTTCCATTAACCAATCAGATTTGGAGTTGGTGTCACTGGGGCCATCTAGCAGACGTACGATTACGTCAGCAATTTCCCGTCCTTTGATTGGATAACTGGAGTAGTCAGAGGCAGTGACCCGCCCATATACAGTGTTTCTATATTCACTGTGTCTCATTTCGGAAGCTGTGTCCTCCGGAGATTGCAGTTTGCTGCATACGGCATCAAGAATGTCTTTTTGAGAAAAGTAACCGTAATAAAATGGACTATTCCTTGTGAGGTGTGAAATACTGTAGACTAATTTCTTTTTTACTTTGTTATTTAACAGTTGATTAGTATCTATTGCCATGGCGTCCAAGGGCGAGTCTAGAATTTTCATTTACCGGGGGCCAATGAGGGTATAATAGTACAAAAAAAATAAAATAAAAAATAAAATAAATAAAGGTGTGACTAACAGGGTAGGATGGTAAACTTATTGCAGCATTCCACTGTATTGCATAGATGTGTATAACATTTGAGTACTGAACAAGCCAACAAGTCTTCCTGATCACACACACACACACACACTCACACACACACACACACACACACACACTTGTCCTTTGATCCTCGCTCTGTGATGCTGCGGTCTGCGGATTGAAGAAAGATGGGGAGGAGCCGAAGTCTGCCGCCATTTTCATATGAAATTTAAAGGGCGATCACGAATTTGTGTAGAGTTTATGGAGAATCACGGAATTTTTAGGGGGGCTGAGTAGAAAATGGCCTAGCGACGCCCATGGTGGCGTCATAATGATGGTATAGAGGTGGATTAATTCAGGAAGGACACCAGTGAAGGCCTAGGTCTGAAATGCACGGCCCGCCACTGTATTGTATAAGTCTCAAATGGTATAATTCAGTCTAGTGTGCACTAGCCAGCTTTAGTGCAAATAGTGTTCAGAGATAAATACCATTGTTATGGTTTCCTAAGGAAGTTATCTCTTAGATTATATGTAAACTTTGTCACTAAGAAACAGTTTAAAGTCAGAAGAGTTTATAAAGTTATAGGTAGTAAGAGTGCAAGTCTTCAAGGATAAAACCTTGAAGCTTCAATTAAACCCTTCTACATCTTTTCAGAAGTTTTGTCCCTCCTTTCATCTATTTTCCATTTATTTTATTAGGAGAAACCAAACTTTTTTACAGCATCTCTGTTTATCCCTGATTTAGATTTTTTTATATTCCTATATATCCATGACTGTTTTTGCTTTATTACTTAACAGTTCCTGGTAGTTGTAGTTTGTCCACCACTGTAAATAAGAAGGCTTTTTGGCATTTGTATCCACCTTCAGTGCTGATGTGACAAGTAAGTATGCAAATATAGCTGGCCTTTCTTTCTTTCTTTCTTTCTTTCTTTCTTTCTTTCTTTCTTTCTTTCTGTCTTTCTTTCTTTCTTTCTTTCTTTCTTTCTTTCTTTCAGTAAATTTATTCTTACCACCATGTATCTGTTGTTGGTCTTGTATTTTACCATCATAGCCATAAAAACAACTTGTATCAAATCTTCAGTGTAGTGACAGACATAAACAGACAGACAGTAGGCTCAGTGGTGCTTGCTCTTCTCTGCCTGCTAATCACAGATTCTAGAATACACTAGGAAGTTATTTAGAAGACACACAGTCCAGTGTTTATGTGGATATAGCATACATTATATGTGTATATAAGAAAATGTCTGTCAGTTCCCTGCCAGACCACCAGAGGGGTGCCTGCAGGTATCTCATCATAGCCTGCTTTATTTTTATGCATGTGGGTCTGATCCAGTTTCCATCCCCGCTTCCGTCGGTGTCTTTTGACCATTACAATGTCTCTGAACTTTCATTAAAATATACCTTATACATTGTACAGTACATCCATGTACATCCATGTTAGCCACTAGCACATACACTATATTGCCAAAAGTATTCGCTCACCTGCCTTGACTCGCATATGAACTTAAGTGACATCCCATTCCTAATCCATAGGGTTCAATATGACGTCGGTCCACCCTTTGCAGCTATAACAGCTTCAACTCTTCTGGGAAGGCTGTCCACAAGGTTTAGGAGTGTGTTTATGGGAATTTTTGACCATTCTTCCAGAAGCGCATTTGTGAGGTCACACACTGATGTTGGACGAGAAGGCCTGGCTCTCAGTCTCCGCTCTAATTCATCCCAAAGGTGTTCTATCGGGTTGAGGTCAGGACTCTGTGCAGGCCAGTCAAGTTCATCCACACCAGACTCTGTCATCCATGTCTTTATGGACCTTGCTTTGGTCACTGGTGCACAGTCATGTTGGAAGAGGAAGGGGCCAGCTCCAAACTGTTCCCACAAAGTTGGGAGCATGGAATTGTCCAAAATGTCTTGGTATGCTGAAGCATTCAGAGTTCCTTTCACTGGAACTAAGGGGCCAAGCCCAGCTCCTGAAAAACAACCCCACACCATAATCCCCCCTCCACCAAACTTTACACTTGGCACAATGCAGTCAGACAAGTACCGTTCTTCTGGCAACCGCCAAACCCAGACTCGTCCATCAGATTGCCAGATGGAGAAGCGCGATTGGTCACTCCAGAGAACGCGTCTCCACTGCTCTAGAGTCCAGTGGCGGCGTGCTTTACACCACTGCATCCGACGCTTTGCATTGCACTTGGTGATGTATGGCTTGGATGCAGCTGCTCGGCCATGGAAACCCATTCCATGAAGCTCTCTGCGCACTGTTCTTGAGCTCATCTGAAGGCCACATGAAGTTTGGAGGTCTGTAGCGATGGACTCTGCAGAAAGTTGGCGACCTCTTCGCGCTATGCGCCTCAGCATCCGCTGACCCCGCTCCGTCAGTTTACGTGGCCTACCACTTCGTGGCTGAGTTGCTGTCGTTCCCAAACACTTCCACGTTCTTATAATACAGCTGACAGTTGACTGTGGAATATTTAGGAGCGAGGAAATTTCACGACTGGATTTGTTGCACAGGTGGCATCCTATCACAGTTCCACGCTGGAATTCACTGAGCTCCTGAGAGCGACCCATTCTTTCACAAATGTTTGTAAAAACAGTCTGCATGCCTAGGTGCTTGATTTTATACACCTGTGGCCATGGAAGTGATTGGAACACCTGATTCTGATTATTTGGATGGGTGAGCGAATACTTTTGGCAATATAGTGTATCTCCTGAGCAGCACATACACACACCACAATTTTATAAAGAAAATAAAAGATTTAATGAAACGAAACACCTCTGAAATAAAACTTTAGTTACTTTGTATATCATGTTATTAACTTGACATCAGTCAGTAATACACAGGATTTGGTTCTATGTAGAAGCACAGCTCCAGTAAGGATCCAGTCATATGCACTTGCATGTAATATCACACACTGTGTATGTATTCCTTTGTATTGTAGGAGATCCTGTCCTTTTAATCCTCTGAGAGCCTCCAACCACATTAGAATTGTTATGGTCGAATGCTGTAAGACACAGGAGGAGGTTTATATAAATTAATTTACACAACTCTCTGTTTACACTTGTATAACTGTTGTATAGCCACTTCCACCAGCTGATTAGGATCTTCTGTTGTTAAAATTTGCTCTAAGGGTGATGGAACTGATCTGCTTGGGGTGCTGCCATGTTCAGTTTTAGGTGGATGCATTTGTCAGGTTGGCAGGTTACTAAAGAAGATTCATACAGAATTCTTCTCTGTAACTTGCCCTCTTTTGTAGAATCGCCTGTGAAACTTTAACTTCCAGCATCCACTTATCTTGTAGATAGATGCATCAAAATCAGTACTAGGTGTATCACCTGGTGGAAGGGAGAAGAGATGAAGAGCACCAACCAACTCCACCTCTTTCTCTCTCTTTCATTTGCTAATAGAGAGAATCCTTTTTTTGTATTAGCAAACTTAACTATTGTTATTTTTAATCTATTTGTATTCATCTGTTGCATTCTGCTGTAATCTCTATCCGTTACAAACCTATACACACAAAGCACACCTAAATGTTCAGTTTGCATAATTGATAAAATGACCCCCAAATAGCCTGCCACTGAATTTATGTACTGTATAAACTTACTCTATCTTCTCCAATTTACAGTGTATGTTTTTTGCTAGCTCCAAGAGCAGCTTCACTCCTGATTCCCCTGGTTTATTATCATTTAGGGTCAGCTCTCTCAGGTGGGATATAGGGTTTGATATCAGAGCTGAAGCCAGAGAAGCACAGCCTTCATCTGTAATACTGCAGCAAGACAGCCTACAGAGAGAGAAGAAAAATGTACATTTTAGTGTTTTTTTTATTTTAGTTCATAGTAACACAAAATCATATCCACTTACACATGTACATGTTCAAAGTAATTAATCTTACTCCAGAGTCTCTAGTTTGCAGTGTGGATACTTCAGTCCAGCAGAGAGAAGCTTCACCCCTGAATCCTGGAGTTCATTGTAACTCAGATTCAGTTCTCTCAGAGTGGAGGAGTCTGAGCTGAGAACTGAGGACAGAGCTCTACAGCTTTCCTCTGTGAGATTACAACCATACAACCTGGAATAATAAAAATAAACTCTCATACAAAACGTCAAAAACAGTTCAAGCTTACAACTTATAAAAAATATGCACATGAAGTATAATACAATGGCCACAATGGAAGAATGTCATAAGTCTTTCTCTTGGTCTGGAGTTTTAGGTCAAAGGCCATGCCTAAACATGGGAGGTTTGGTAGCTCAGTGGTTAAGGTGTTGGATTACTGATTTGCCACCAAGCTGCCACTGTTGGGCTCCTGGGCAAGGCCCTTACCCCCTCAATTGTTGAAGAGCAAGAAAAATTGTTAGTCACTCTGGATAAGGGCATCTGCCAAATTACATAAATGTAAAAATTCCACTTTTCTCTTAACTATTCTTGGTCACACTTGTGTTTTTCATGGAAATCAATATTAAGGCTTTCAACACCTTCACTCAGTATATCAGAGTGCAGAGTCCAATCTGTTTTCATCCCACTATTAAACATAGTCTGGAGTCACACGAATGAACAAGAAAGCCCATAACACATGTTACTATTGTCTATAGTTATTAGGCTGGATTGTTCACCAACTGTTGCAGAAGCATGTTACTTCATCTCATTGTTCATGTGCATAAATATTATCTCCACATTTTGCCACAGAAGCAAAGCTTCAACTATTCAGTCTGTGAGCTATGAACTTTGTGTGATTATCAGCCTTTAAGCTGCATCTGACCGAAAAAAATCCACTGATGTTTTGTTAAATTCTTAAATCTGCTTTGAATGTGAAAGTACTTCATCAGAATTTACTTTAAATGCATTTTACAATTCACTCTTATGCGTTTTTTGGGTTTCTCATTCTATTTTCATCCTTGTAGAGTCTGAAACCTTATACTATCTTCCATTTATTTGCAAAATTGTCATGCATTAAGCAGACACACTTGTGGCCTTCCTATGTTAGTGATGTTATGACTATAAGGTGCAAAGGCATATGTTTAAGTTAAGTTAAGAGTCCCTACAGGTCTTGCAAGCATGGAAATGTATGATCTGACCTCAGTGTCCCCAGTTTACAGTGTGGATTCTGCAGTCCAGCAGAGAGCAGCTCCACTCCTGAATCCTGAATATTGTTTTTACTCAGGTCCAGTTCTTTTAGACTGGAGGAGTGTAATTTGAGAACTGAGGACAGAACTGCACAGGTTTTCTCTGTGAGGTTACACATGCGCAGCCTGAAAGAGAAACATGAATACAATTATTATTACAAATGAATAAATTTAGACTAAACCAAACTATTAATTTCCATAACCAACCTTTAGCCTGTTTTTTAAATAGATGTTTTTGTTTAAGAGATGTGTGTGATATGACAAGATAAAACATCTGAATATGCTATTACAGTATATTGGCATAATATATTTAAACTATCCAAATTTGTGTATGTAACCCAGCTGGGATAGCTGGGATTTTGTTCATTTTGTTTATGTTACAATGCATTATGTCAAAATGCATATTCTGTATTAGGGTGTTTATTTCACCACTGCCAAGTATTTATTTAATTGTTTACTTGATTATTTAAGTAATCCCTTGGGTCACAAGGGAAAAAACGGGAGCTGATGTATTGAGCGGATGTGTAAATTAGTGCCATTTCGGCCTGAAAGGCAGATAACTAATTTACACTGATGTATTTGTAAAATACTGAAGTATTTTAACTGTCTGTCTGCAGGGACAAGCTCAATGGTAACCTCACCTCAGTATCTCCAGTGTACAGTGTGGATTCTCCAGTCCAGCAGAGAGCAGCTTCACTCCTGAGTCCTGCAGGTCATTGTGACTCAGGTCCAGTTCTCTCAGACTGGAGGAGTTTGAGCTGAGAACTGAGGAAAAAGCTGTACAAATTTTCTTTGTGAGATTGCAACCACACAGCCTGGAAAAGAAATAATAATAATTTTAAACTCTGACATCACAAAGTGTGTCACACTGTAAAATTATACCACACACGTTATTTTCAAAAATTGTTTGTTAATAATTGATAACGTAAATGATTAAATGGAACTCAAAATATATTTGCATATCCAAATTCACGCACTCTTTTAGAAATGAATGGATGCAATTACCTGCTTGTGTAGTTCTGGAAATGAAAACAATAATGTCTAGACCACCTTCCCTGAATCGAGTACTTGCCATTAAGCAAGAGAAAAAGCAAGATGGACTATTTAGCACAGGATAAATGGGCTTGAGATTGAGATTGTAGTGAACATGATATTTATTTGCACTCTTGTGGACTTGGTGCTCTGTTTGTTTCTTATTATTTGCACTTGTTTCTGCTGCCTGCAGTACTGTTTGATTGTGTGGTGTTAAATGTTATAGTGTCTGTGGTGTATTGACTGTCCCACTGCTACACTTCTATGGCACATCATGGGGTACAATGATATGAGCTCCTCTGTCTAGACACACTAGGTAAGTGGGTGGGTACAGGTGTACATTAGAGTAGTAGAAGAAGAAGAAGAAGAAGGCCATGATAGCCATACAAATTTTATTCACGCCATGAAGATTTAAGATAAATCAAATACAGATCAAAACATATGAAAAGAATGAAGCTGTACGTCACAATGCTAAACTGACAAAACTGTGTGTGAAGAATTTGAACACAGTCATCTCCATGTATCTACAGAGAGAAAGTATTGAACTTACTCCAGTGTCTCCAGTGCACAGTGTGGATCCTCCAGTTCAGCAGAGAGCAGCTTCACTCCTGAATCTTGCAGTTTATTGTGACTCAGGTCCAGTTCTCTCAGACTGGAAGAGATTGAGCTGAGAACTGAGGACAGAACTCTACAGCTTTCCTCCGTCAGGTTACAACGATACAATCTGGAAGAGAAATGATGTTCTGTCAGAATACTGCAGCCTTCTCCATTATAAACACACACACACACACACACACACACAATGATGATAATTAATGATAACACACAAATGCAGAAGTTTGAAAAGTAATGTATATAAATTTGAATATGATTATTTAGCAGATTTATTTATATAGTTTGCCTCAAATAGCATTACTAGTTTATTCCAGCCATTATTGCCATATAAAAGTACAGAAGCCATACCCGTCTCAGCATCTAATAATGGTTTTAAACGAGTTTTAGGAAAGAAACCATGTATCAAAATTTTTAAATGGTAAACTGTGAGCAGGGAAAATTCAACTGTAACAACGCAAAACACATCCATTCATGCAGCCTCCAGAAGAAGCCATCACCTGAGTACTAAATCACTCTACTTCCTACTTGTACAGTTCTGCTATGTAGCACATTTAAGGTATGCAGTGCAAAAACCATCAGTTCTCACTGCCTTACTGAGCTGTTTCATGTCCTGTCGATACCAACTGATTTTTATTCCCTGTTCACTCTCACGTTTTTTTGATTACTGTTTGAATTGCTTGCTGATTGGACTGCTCACCTCTGTTATCGATTCCTGCATGCACACTGACTACTCTTTATTTGTTTAATGTTTTTGACTTGATTATTGCCATCACTGCTCTTCCAGTGTGAGTTCATTATATCAGCATTGCACAAGTTTAGTCTTAGACAAAATTAATTTTAGAAATGCTTCATAGGTTTCTGTGGACATTGCACTAAAGTTTAGAGCTTGTGTTAAAGTTCACTCACACTGCAGTTTTTGTGATTTTAAAAAGTAAAAACCAAGATAAATCATATCAAATCTGTTTCCAACGTTAATGTTGTATAGCAACCAACAAATTTCCAATAAAAAAACAAATAGAAATATTTTATGGGGAAAAAGTAACAACAATAAACAAAAAAACAATAACCTGCATATGTATGCACACCCTTTTATAACTGGCGATATGACTGTACTCAGAATGAACCACATTCAAACACATGTTCAAAACTAATGCCATCACACACAACTGCCATCTTATTTTCATTTGACTGCTGAAGCTTAAAGAGCTTACAAATCATGTATAGGATCTCACAGTGGAAAGGTATTGATCAGGAGAGGGGTGTAAAAGAATTTCATGAACATTTGATATACCAGGGAGCTCTGTAAAGACCATCATCGAGTGACATGAACATCCAACATCAACACCATAACCAAATAAACCAAAGCAAACAAACCAAGTAAAGCATGGTGGTGGCAGCATCATGCTATGGGGCTGCTTTTCTTCACCTGGGACTGGGGCTCTAGTTAGGAAACACCCTCAAATCCTGCAGGCCTCTGTTAGGCAGCTGAAAATGTAAAACAGCATAATAACAACCCTAAGCATAAATCCAAAGGAATATCTTCAGAAGAAGGTAATTGTATGGGAATGGTGCAATCAGAGCCCAGATTTAAAACTTGTGGAATGATTTGAAGATGGCTGTGTGGAGCATTTTCGCAAGGAAGAGTAAAATTGCCAAATAAAGATGTGCTGTGTTGGTAGACTCTTGAGAGTAAAGCTGTTAAACACTGAATTACCATAAAAGTTGCTTTAAGAAGGTATTAGTTATTTCTTTTCATTTCTGTTTGTTTTTCACTTGATTGTTGTTGGTTGCTGCTATATCACATTAAAAGTAGAAAAAGATTTGACAAAATTTATGTTAGTTTAATTTTATTTACATCCCAAAAAGACTCCAGGGTGTGTAGACTTTTCATATGCAATGTGTATCACCATGAAATAGCCAACAAAACAGTGCTACATTTACAGATGACAGTACTTACACTGCTTTTCTGGAGGCTTTAACCACTGGCAGCAGCCTTGTAAGACATTCTTCTGATGGATCATATTTACTCAAATCAAACTCATCCAGTTCCTCTTGTGAGTTCAGTAACAGAAACACCAGAGCTGACCACTGATCAGGAGAGAGACTGGCCCCATACAGGCAATGGTCATCTCCTCTTTTCAGGTACGTTTGTACTTCCTGCACTAGAGAATGATCATTCATTTCATTCAGGCAGTGGAAGAGATTGATGGATTTCTCTGGACATGAATTCTCCCTGATCTTCTCCTTGATGTACTTTACTGTTTCATGTTTGCTGTGAGAGCTACTTCCTGTCTGTGGCATTAAGCCTCGTAAGAGAGTCTGATTGGACTCCAGTGAGAGACCCAGAAGGAAGCGGAGGAACAGGTCCAAGTGTCCATTCTCACTCTGTAAGGCCTTGTCCACTGCACACTTCAGGAGATCAGGCATGCTTATATTTCTGAAAAGATCAGACAGACCAGTGGTTTGTTGTTCTGTTATGTTTATGTTAATAAAGGTAAGAAATGCATACAATGCAGCCAGAAACTCCTGAACACTCAGGTGTACAAAGCTGAAGACCTTCCCCAGGTGAAGCCCAAACTCCTCTCTGAAGATCTGGGTACACACTCCTGAGTACACTGACACTTCTCTGACATCAATGCCACACTCTCTCAGGTCTTTCTCATAGAAGATCAGGTTTCCTTTCTCCAGCTGCTGGAAAGCCAGTTTTCCCAGTGCCAGGATACTCTCTCTGGTCTGCTGAGGATCAGGGTCACATTTCTGATGGTACTTTTGGTTCTTGTGTTTGATCTGAAAGATCAGGAAGTGTGTGAACATTTGAGTCAGAGTCTTGGGGATCTCTCCACTCTTTGCTTCACCCGACATTCTCTCTAGAACAGTGGCTGAGATCCAGCAGAAGACTGGGATGTAGCACATGATGTAGAGGCTTCTTGAAGACTTCATGTGTCTGATGATTTTATTGGCCAGGCTCTGATCTCTGATCCTCTTCCTGAAGTACTCCTCTTTCTGAGGATCATTAAACCCTCATACCTCTGTTACCTGGTCTACACACTCAGGAGGGATCTGATTGGCTGCTCCTGGTCGAGAGGTTATCCAGAGGAGAGAAGAGGGAAGCAGATTCCCCTTGATGAGGTTCGTCAGCAGAACATCCACTGAGGCTGACTCTGTCACATCACACAATCTCTCATTCTTCTGGAAATTTAGAGGAAGTCGACACTCATCCAGGCCATCAAAGATGAACAGGACTTTGTAGGAGTCACAGTTTATTAATTCTAGTTTTCTCATTTCTGGGAAAAAGTGATGAAGAAGATTCATCAGACTGAGATTTTTCTGCTTCATCAGATTCAGCTCTCTAAAGGGAAGTGGAAACATGAAGGTGATGTCCTGATTTGCTTTTCCTTCAGTCCAGTCCAGAATGAACTTCTGCACAGAAACTGTTTTTCCAATTCCAGCAACTCCTTTAGTCAGCACAGTTCTGATGGACTTGTCCTTAAAGAGGTCATTACAGTTGATGGGTGTCTCCTGTGTTACTGGTCTCCTGGACACTGTCTCAATCTGTCTCACCTCATGTTCATTATTGATGTCTCCACTCCAACCCTCTGTGATGTAGAGCTCTGTGTAGATCTCATTCAGAAGTGTTGAGGTTCCCGGCAGTGAGATTCCTTCATTAATGCCTTTAAATTTCAGCATGAATCTGGATTTTAGATTTTGCTGATATATATAGCCCATGTCTAAGAAATACAATAATACAATACTGATTAGTAATGCTATTAAACAGAAAGTCATACTTTGAATAAAAAAGTTTTGATTGTTGGTACCAGATGGCCTGGCTTGAATATTTCAGAGATCTCTAAGGATTTTCGCACATAAATGTCTTATACCAAATAGTGCAAAAAACAAAAAAACATCCTGAGAGTGAAAGGTGAAACACTGTGTTGATGAGAGATATCATAAGAGAAGGTTCAGACTGGTCTGAGCTGACAGGAAATCTCTAGTAACTCAGACAAATCACAAATTACAACCATGGTGAGCAGAAAAGCATCTCAGCATGCACAACTTGTCAAATGACAAGCTAAATAATGAGCTAAAACAGTAGAAGAACACATCTGATTCCTATCCTGTCAGAACAGAACAGGACTCTTGGCTATCATGAGCACAGACCCTCCCAAACTGAATTAGATTAGATAAGAAAAAGACTAGGTAATATTTACCTGTCCAGTTTGAGATCATGAGATTCTGAAACACTTAAACCAGCCCTTCTGGCTGCAAAAACCATGCCAAGGTCTTTGAGATCAGACTTTCTTCATTCTCTTGTTAAATATGAACATTAATTGAAGTTCTTGACCTGTATCAGTGTCATTTAGTGCTGCTGCCATGTGTTTGGCTAACTGTATAAATGATCAGGTGTACATGTCTTCCAAAAATTGGATGGTAACTTACAGCCATATGTATTGTACCAATATTAGGGTCCATTTTTTAATAATTGTGTTACTAATGATTTAAAAGGTATTAACTAATTTAAGTCAGCTAATGTGACCGTGAAAAATATGTATACAGACTATTCAAAAGTATTCAAAAGCTCTTACTGCTCTGCAGTGTGTTGGCGAGATCTGCCTGGTTCATGTTCTTCAGTATGTGCAATGTGATCTTCAGTGCATCCTCTCTGATAGGGCTCTGATCCTCCTCATCCTTTGACTCTCTCTCAGAGCATGCTGGGTAATCTGGACTCAGCATTCTCCTGAACCTGTTCAGCTCATTCTTTAACAAAGCCATGACTTTGTTCTCCAGTTCCTACATGGAGTATCAATTATTAATTTAATCCCAAAATCAAAAATAAAACTTACAAACACCTCCACCTACACACACACACACACACACCTTGAATATTAAGTCCAACTGACATCTACAGGCAAATCTTGACTGCTCCTTTCTCCATTGTGTTCTGTGGACAAATAAATCAGGACAAACTAAACCATTACAGAGAGCTGTAGCAGATTTAGCTAATAAAAGGCTTCAGGATAAACTGAGTGAGATGCTAGACTATATTCACCTCAGATCAGTAGCACAGTCTCGAGTTCTGAAGTTAGTTGGAAGACCCAGTGACTTGTTGCTTTTTATACACGAACATCTGGATTCAGAATAGTTAACTTCCACAGTGCTAGAGAGTAGAAATGTTACAGGAACAATTTTACACACAGACTTAATGTAACTTGAAATGCATGTATGTATACATTATACACCATTACTTTAAATGTAAAGCTACATGCTTATTCATAGTTTGATTGAAGATTGATATTATGAATGAATGCTCTTTACCTAATTTCAGTAGAATGGTCTTTGAATCTTAATGGGGTGTCCATTGACTGATCACTCTTCATGGACACACAGCTGGATTCAGCTGAGTCTGGTGTTGTCCCTACCATTGGACTGGAGCAAAAAAAATATATTAAAGACAAATCATTTATCAATAAAATGTGTAAATAAAATACTCAACTTTATTATATTCATCTCCAGTAATTGCTTTATCCTGATCAGGATTTCTGTGATTCCAGAGCTAACCTTAGAAATAATACAGTAATGTACTCTGGATGAAATTTAATTCTGTTGGAGGGCACACAGACACAAACTTTTTAGTTGTGCAATTTATAGTACGCAGTCCATCAAATGGCATTTTCCGTTTGATGAAACTTAACGCTGACTCAAAGCTTGATGCTATGGGAATGTTCTTATTATTATTAGCTAGAGGGATCAGGCAACATATGAGCTTTTGTCAGCAAGATGATAAAAGGACATTTACATAATGTGTCCACAGATTCTTTACTCCACCAAGGTCATGGAAACTAGAATCTTGAGCACTAGGGCACTTTCTACTAGAAAACAATATGCCCTGAAATGGAGGCTCTTCCTTTCACATTGCAAGCGGTGCCGCCTGGACCCAGTCCACTGCCTGACTGGTACAGTGCTGGAGTTCTTCCAGGAACACCTCTCAGCCAGGCTAGCCCCACTACCTACGAGGCATCTATTTAAGTCAGCCACACACCCATCCTTGAGGCCTCTAAAGGGAGGCACACTTATGCCTCAAGCCCCATTTCACTTTTTCCACATTTTGTTATGTTACAGCCTTATTCCAAAATGGATTAAATTTATTATTTTCCTCAAAATTTTAGAAACAAAACCCCATAATGACAACATAAAAGAAGTTTGCTTGAAATCCTGTTTCCACTGATTATCTTTGAGATGTTTCTAATACTTGAGTCCACCTGTGGTTGATTCAGTTGATTGGACATGATTTAGAAAGGCACACGTGTCTATTTAGGGTCCCACAGTTAACAGTGCATGTCAGAGCATAAATTGTTTGTAGGAATTGTCTGTAGACCTCAGAGACAGGATTGTACAATGCATTGACTCACTAGAAACTAACGCCACTTAATCAATGGTTTCAACATCTCATTCTGCTTTGCGGAAAGACAACAAGTCGCTCAAACTGAAAGTGGCGGATTTGGAGGGATGCAGCAGATGCCAAAATATCCAGATCATTGGCTTACCTGAATTGATTGAGGGCCCCCATCCAACAGTGTTTTTTTTGCCAACTATTGGTTGACATTTTTGGTACGGCGGTTCTGTGCTGGATAGTCCCGCACCTAAGCCAGGCCCGGGTGAAAAGCCACGGCCAGTCATTTTGCGCTTTCATCGGTTCCAAGTTAAGGACTTGGTAATTCGCAAGGCTCGTAGGATCCCTGCTTTACAAAGGTCATACGATTCGCCTGTTTGATGACTACAGCCCTGAAGTTTTGAAGCAGCGAGTACAGAGGTCCCATGGCCGAGTTGTACAAGCATGAGTACAAGCCGGTGCTCCTTTACGCAGCCAGACTGTGTATCACATTACCTAATGGGGAGAAGATGTGGATCCAGTCCGCTTTGGAAGCTATCAAATTTGTCCAGATTTAAATGTGAACGTTGTATGGTACTGTCGATCTGTTGTTGTATCTCCTCAGTTGACAATTATTGCTGTTTGGCTTTAAGTTTATGCCACAGCCCTCTTCTTTTTTCTATTTTTTTTCCATGTTCCTTTAATATTGGAAAACTTGAGATGTTTGATAATGTTTAATTTGTTTAGCTGAATAATAATATGGGAGCAGTGCAGTAGATGTAGGGAAGTGTTAATCTTCGCTGATCTTTGTATCAGAGCGTATTTGTTGCCGTATCTGTAACTGTTTGAATGTTTATATTCAAGATTCAAGATTCAAGAAGCTTTTATTGTCATTTCAACCACATATAGCTGGCGCAGTACATAGTGAAATGAAACAACTTTTCTCCAGGACCTGGTGCTACATAAACATACAGCTACTAGTACAATACAAAAACAACAAACAACACCACAGAGCTAGGACAGAAGTTTGTCTTAGCCACGTAAAGTGCACAGTGTGCAGCTAGGTGCAAACAGAGCATAGACAAGACAGTGCAAAAAAGACAATAAATACAATAGACAACACAAAAGAACACAGGACACTTAGCGCCGAAAAGAAATAAAAGAACGTGTACTGGAATGTAAGTGAAATAAAATAGATAAAGTGAGATGATGTAAAAAAAAAAAGTATTGTGCAAAAATATTGTGCAAAAATACACAGCAGCGGTTGAGGTAGTGCAAATAGAATAAACATAAATATAACTATAGCAGCGGATGACAGGTAGAGGTAGTGCAGTAAGTAATGAACAGTATAAATTATGTGTGTGTGTGTTTGTGTGTGTCCACACAGTCAAGAGAGAGTGTGTGTATCTGTGTGTGAGAGAGACAGAGAGTTAGTATACAGTTCAGTCCTGAGTGAGAGTGTGTGTGTGTGTGTGTGAGTGTAGAACAGTTCAGTCCTGAGTGAGTGTGTGTGTGTGTGAGAGAGTGTAGAACAGTTCAGTCCTGAGTGAGAGTGTGTGTGTGTGTGAGAGAGTGTAGAACAGTTCAGTCCTGAGTGAGAGTGTGTGTGTGTGTGTGAGAGTGTAGAACAGTTCAGTCCCGGGTGTTGAGGAGCCTGATGGCTTGAGGAAAGAAACTGTTACACAGTCTGGTTGTGAGGCCCGAATGCTCCGGTACCTCTTTCCAGATGGCATGAGGGTGAAGAGTGTGTGTGAGGGGTGTGTGGGGTGTGTAAGAGTGTGTGTGAGGGGTGTGTGGGGTGTGTAAGAGTGTGTGTGTGGGGTGTGTGGGTGTGTAAGAGTGTGTGTGAGGGGTGTGTGGGTGTGTAAGAGTGTGTGTGAGGGGTGTGTAAGAGTGTGTGTGAGGGGTGTGTGGGGTGTGTAAGAGTGTGTGTGAGGGGTGTGTGGGGTCAGCCACAATGCTGATGGCTTTGCTGATGCAGTGTGCGGTGTAAATGTCTGTGATAGAGGGGAGAGAGACTCCGATGATCTTCTCAGCTGTCCTCACTATCCGCTGAAGGGTCTTGTGATCTGAGACGGTCCAGTTCCCAAACCAGGCAGTGATGCAGCTGCTCAGGACGCTCTCCATGGTCCCTCTGTAGAACACAGACAGGATGGGGGGAGGGAGATGGGCTTTACTCAGCCTCCTCAGGAAGTAGAGGTGCTGCTGGGCTTTCTTGGTGATGGAGCTGGTGTGGAGTGACCAGGTGAAGTTCTCCGCCAGATGGACACCAAGGAATTTGATGCTCTTGACGATCTCCACAGAGGAGCCATCGATGGACAGCGGAGAATGGTCACTCTGTGCTCTCCTGAAGTCAACAACCATCTCTTTGGTCTTGTCGACGTTCAGGGAGAGGTTGTTGGCTCTGCACCAGGCTGTTAGATGTTGCACCTCCTCTCTGTATGCTGACTCGTCGTTCTTGCTGATGAGACCCACCACGGTCGTGTCATCAGCGAACTTGACGATGTGGTTGGAGCTGTGCATTGCTGCACAGTCGTGAGTCAGCTGAATGAACAGCAATGGACTGAGCACACAGCCCTGAGGTGCTCCAGTGCTCAGTGTGGTGGTGCTGGAGATACTGCTCCCGATCCGGACTGACTGAGGTCTCCCAGTCAGGAAATCCAGGATCCAGTTGCAGAGAGAGGTGTTCAGGCCCAGGAGACTCAGCTTCTTAACCAGCTGCTGAGGGATGATTGTGTTGAATGCTGAACTGAAATCTATGAACAGCATTCGAACGTAGGAGTCTTTGTAGTCCAGGTGTGTGAGGGCCAGATGGAGGGTTGTGGTGATGGCGTCTTCCGTGGAACGGTTAGGACGATACGCAAACTGCAAAGGGTCCAGCAAGGGTGGTAGCTGTGACTTGATGTGCCTCATGACGAGCCTCTCGAAGCATTTCATCACGATTGGTGTGAGTGCAACGGGACGGTAGTCATTGAGGCAGGAAACCGTGGACTTCTTTGGCACAGGGACGATGGTCATTGTCTTGAGGCACGTAGGGATGATGGAGCTGCTCAGCGAGATGTTGAAGATGTCAGTGAAGACATCTGCTAGCTGCTCCGCACACTCCCTGAGAACTCTGCCAGGAATGTTGTCTGGTCCAGCGGACTTCCGTGGGTTAACTCTGTATAGAGTTCTCCTCACGTCAGCCGTGGTGAGACAAAGCACTGGGTCATTAGGAGGAGGGATGGTCTTCCTCGCTGTTGTGTTGTTCTGTGCCTCAAACCGAGCGTAGAAGTCGTTCAGTGCATCTGGAAGGGAGGCGTCACTGTCACAGGCAGGTGAAGTTGTCCTGTAGTTGGTGATCGCCTGGATGCCCTGCCACATGCACCGGGAGTCTCTGCTGTTCTGGAAGTGGCCGTGGATTCTCTGGGCGTGTGCACACTTCGCCTCTCTGATGGCTCGGGAGAGTTTGGCCCTTGCTGTTTTTAAGGCCGCCCTGTCCCCCGATCTGAAGGCAGAGTCTCTCGATTTCAGGAGAGCACGCACTTTTGCAGTCATCCACGGCTTCTGGTTGGAGTGTGTTGTGATGGTCTTGGAGACAGTCACGTCATCGATGCATTTCCCGATGTAGCTGGTCACTGATGACGTGTACTCCTCCAAGTCAATAGAGTCGCCGTTGGTTGCAGCCTCCCTAAACATGTCCCAGTCAGTGCACTCAAAACAGTCCTGAAGAGCAGAGATGGCTCCTGCTGGCCAGGTCTTAACCTGTTTCAGAACCGGTTTAGAGCGTCTGATGAGTGGTCTGTATGCTGGAATCAACATAACAGAGATGTGGTCTGAGTAGCCGAGGTGGGGGCGGGGCTCCGCACGATACGCGCTGGGAATGTTTGAATAAACAACATCCAGCGTGTTCGTCCCTCTCGTAGGAAAGTCCACATACTGATGGAATTTAGGGAGCACAGTTCTGAGATTTGCATGATTGAAATCTCCGGCGATGATGAACAGTCCGTCGGGGTGAGCATTCTGCAGCTCGCTAATAGCTCCATACAGCTCACACAGAGCCTCCTTAGCATTAGCGCTGGGTGGAATGTACACTCCGATAATGAGAGTAGTGGTGAATTCCCGGGGTAAATAAAAAGGTCTGCATCTAACAGTTACAAACTCCACTAGCGATGAGCAGTAGTTAGACACAAGCAGAGAGTCCTTACACCATTCCGTGTTGATGTAAACACACACACCGCCACCGCGAGTCTTACCGCACAGAGCTGCATTCCTGTCGGCACGAAACACGGTTAGTCCGGCTAGCTGAATGGCGGCGTCCGGAACTCTGTCGCTGAGCCACGTCTCCGTGAAAACAAAGACGCAGCAGTCTCTGAACTCACGCCGTGTAGTTTGCTGGAGTCGGATGTAGTCCAGTTTATTATCCAGTGAGCAGACGTTGGACAAGATGATGGAAGGGAGTGCCGGCCGGCTAGGGTTGGTTGTTAGCCTAGCACGGACACCCGCTCTTTTACCGCGCTTCCGCTTCCTCGAACAACGCTTGCGACGTCCTCTCTCCCGGCCACCGGCATCAGGCGACGCCGAGGATTGAAGGCCTGGACTTCGCAGCAAGCAGAGTTCGCGAAGTTTGCAGAGTAGTTCATCATACAAGTTAGTAACTGCATGATTTCTGTACCGTAATATCGTCTGGCGGTTGTATACATGAACACCACTGTCATTGGCGTCCATGCACTTTAAGTTTAGCGCTAAAACAAAAAGAAAGCACCATTTTGGTTCCGGAGTGGCCGCTGCGTGCTACTGCCGCGCCGCCATCTTGGATATGTTCAGTGACCCCCCCCCCACCACCACCATTTTTTTACTCTCCCAGCCCCTTTTTTCTTGTTATTTTTCTTTTTTGCTTGCTACCCTTACTCTACCTCTTTTTTACGTGCTGCTGGAAATTTTGTCTCACTTGTTATGGGTGCAGATCTGTACAGGTTTACTGCCTTTAAAATTCTTTCTTTATGTTAAGCTGTAATGTAAAATCGAGACCAAGTGGTGCATTAAGATTCAGCAGCTTGAATGTAAAGGGACTGAATTCACCCGTGAAATGTTATAAGGTGATTGATCATTTGAAACAGTTCAACACTAAAAGAGACCCATCTTAAACCATTAGACCACCTTAAACCAGAAAACGTAGAGGATGGGTAGGTCAACTGTATCATTCTTCATTTTCAAGTAAGGCTCGTGGATCCGCTATCCTTGTGCACAAGTCAGTAACCTTTTCTGAATCTAAAGTCATATCAGACCCCAATGGTCATTTTATCATTGTTACAGGGAAAGTCTGTGGCACTACTCTGATCCTGGCTAATGTATATGGCCCAAACTGGGATAATGAGGATTTCTTTAAAAAAAATCCTTTTTTTTTTCTCTTCCAGAGATAGACTCTTGTCAACTTATTCTAGGTGGGGACTTCAATTGTTATCTCAATTCCACACTAGATCGTTCATCCGGTAAGCTCATGTCTCCATCTAAGTCATCCAAAGTCACCCAACTGTTTATGGAGCAGTATGCAGCTCGTATGTATGACGTTTTTTCAATCCTAGCAATAAGAAATTTTCTTTCTTTTCTTGTATCCATGGTACTTTTTCACGAATTGATCTCTTTCTCATTGACAATAAGTTGCTTCCTTCTGTTAGTGCCTGTTTCTACAACCCTATAGTTGTAGTACTGTCCCATATACCCATATAGTATAGATCCTTATTGTGATCCCCATGGCGCTTCAACTCGTCACTTTATTCTGACCCTGATTTTTTTGCAACCACTGACAGCCGCATTGATCTCTTCATTTCTACCCATGTTACTCCAGACATGTCAGCATTTACAATTTGGGAGGCATTCAAAGCTTATCTGCATGGAGAGATAATATCCTACTCTGCTTTTCACAGGAAGTTCATTGTTGAAAGGAGCATCTCTATTTCCAAGGAACTGGTAGATTTACAATCCAGATGTGCAGAAGAACTGCTTATGAAAAAGGCTGAATTTGATATTTTGTCTGCTGAAGGGGCAACAGAAGCATTAGTAAAGTCTCGTCATAAGTATTATGAGTTTGGAGACAAATTGGACAAAATTATGGCCCTCCAGATTCGACAAGCCGCTTCAACACAACACATCACACAAATTACTACTACTGATGGTATAACTATTGACCCTCAAACTATCAATGACCAATTCAAGAGTTTTTATGCCTCATTATACAGGTCTGAGTGTGTATCTGACAAATCTCAATTGGACAACTTTTTAGGCTCTTAAGCATTGACTGTGATACATCTTCCTGGTTGGATGAGCCTTTTACAGTAGAAGTCAAAGAGGCATAATTCTCAATGCAAAATGGGAAACGTCCAGGGCCTGATGGCCTTCCCACCGAATTTTTTAAGACATTTGCTGATAAACTCTCCCCACTACTGCTAAATACGTTCAATGAATCTTTAGAGTCCAACATACTGCCCCTTACTTTGAGACAGGCCACTATTTCTCTGATTTTAAAGAAGGATAAGAACCCCCTTTCCTGCAACAATTATCACCCTATTTCTTTGCTATGTGCAGACATTAAAATATTAGTCAAGATGCTGGCAAGGTGTCTGGAAGCTGTTTTGCCTTTAATCATCTCTACAGACCAAAAGGTGTTTGTGAAAGACACTCTTTTCACAACGTCAGAAGTCTGTTTGATATTTTATACTCTCCTTCCACTTCAGCCTCACGGGGTTGGTTATTTCAATGGATGCAGAGAAGGCATTTGATCGGGTGGAGTGGCCTTTTTTTTAACTCATTAAAAAGATTTGGATTTGGTAGGAAATTTATTCAATTCAGTTCAATTTATTTGTATAACACCTTTTACAATGAACATTGTCTCAAAGCAGCTTTACAAAAGAAGAGAAACAGAGAAAGGGGAGGGGAAAAATTAAAAAAAAAAATTTTTTTAAACTTATTTTTTAAATATTTTATAAATATTTTTTTATTCAGTTTAAAAAACTGTATAAAATGAACATACTGCCCAAATTCTTTTATCCTTTTCAGTGTATCCCGGTATTTCAACAGCATTTTTTCAACTCTCTGGATAGTTCTATTCTGGTGCTGCTTCAGTGATCAGCCTCCACCCTGGTTGAGGATTGAGGAGGCTGCATGTGATCGCTCTTCACTTACATCTCTTCTGAGTCTCCCTTTTTTGTTTTCTTCTTTAAAGTTTTCTAATATCGTTATAGTTAAAAATTGTCTTAAGATTTGGCATCAGTCACCGCTGGGTCTTCGAGAATGGTCAGTCATTCTGTAACGTGCGGACACCCCCACCCCGTGCGGGGTGCGAACCCGGACCTCCGTGGTGGTGCGTGCACCTGCACGCCATGGTGGCAGACCCATTTGCGGGATTCAGACAAGCGCTGCTTTATCAACATAAACACAAGACATGGGGAAGACGAACCTAATAACTAAGACATAACAGAAACCTGACCTAGACAACGAACATAGAACAATGACCGACAAAGACAGTTACAAAATGATCCCTATTTATAGGACACAACATTAGGACTAATGGGGAACAGGTGACACGGCGGGAACGAGAACAATAGGAAAGGTGTGACACAAAATACAAACAGACCCATCTTAAACCATCGGACCATCTTAAACTTTGTAAAGGATGGGTCGGCCATCTGTATCATTCTTCATTTTCAAGTAAGGCTCATGGAACCGTTATCCTTCTGCACAAGTCAGTAACCTTTTCTGTATCTAGTCATATCTGACCCCAGTGGTCATTTTATTATTGTTACAGGGAAAGTCTGTGGCACTACTCTGATCCTGGCTAATGTATATGGCCCAAACATGTCTGAAAATCTTGGTCAAGTCTTTGGCACTGCGGGTGCTCAGAGCAGATGAGGTGGAGGAAGGGAGGGCCAAAATGTCTGGAGGAGACATTTTGCTAATGTTTCATGGGTACACTAGAGTTAAAAAAGAGGTTGGTACAAAAGGAGGTTGTCTTTCCAAGCAGTCAGGCACTCCCTCAAGTGCCGATTTCCCATCAACTCAGCACGTGTCTGAAAAACATTAACTTACCCTAAAAACTCCCTACAACAGTATGTACACAACGTGTCCTACATGTACACAATAATTTCACCAAATATCTCAATAAACCATTTAACAAACAATACAAAAAAACAACAAAGAACTTTTATAATGTTTTATAATGTTTTATAATGTGATGTCACTTACATCAGCCGGATACAAGAAAAATCTTTTACAGATTACAGGTAAAATGCACACACACCATAAGAAACACAAGACATGCTGGTGTCAGGCCGTTCACTTGAAGTGAAAGTGTCACATTATCAGTTTGTAAGAAAACTGTGTGAGTTCAATCATATATAATATATAGAAACTTAACAGATACTCACAGTATTTTTGTCATTAAAGTGCTGTACATTTCTCTCCTCACAAAACGTGCTGCTCCGCTTTACTTCCTGTTTGAGCTGGTCTAGTCACGAGAGTTGGGTCGTAATGTTAAAGCAGTGCAGAGCATACACACACACACACACACACACACACACACACACACAGGGAACAATGGCATTTAATCACAAATAACAGAAAGTTCAAAAAACCTCTGAGGAACCAAAACCAAACACACACACACACACAGTATCAACATCCAGTAAATAGAAAGTAACAGTAAATTACAGCACACACACACAATCATAAACACACACATCACAATATACAGCATGTACTATATTGTACAGAGCTTCCTGTATATAATCGGAATTATTTACCAGTTTCCCAACACAGTCAGGACATATTGGTCCTTAGGAGTCACACAAACACACAGAGAAAATCCAGTACACACACACACACACACACACACACACACACACACACACTGAGTGGAAATGCACTACGTGTAAATACACATTAAATGTAAAAATATAAGATATACATGTTACTTTATAAGTATATAACACTTTATATCTTTACTATTATAATTATAAACGTATAAAATTCGAAACATCTGGGTTCAGGCTGTTTAAAGCAGAGCGACAAGAAAAATGAACTAGTCGACAGTGAACAAATGACTTCCTGAGCCTGCTAGCTGCCCTTGGGTGATGTAATATTATCAACAAACACATTTTTAACATTTTTATGTGTTAGTGTTTGGAGAACTAGTGAAGGTAGCTGTGGCTGATTTGTTTCAAATTCTATTTTCAAGACTAAAAAGGAGACTAAAAAGGAGAGACCAAAGCCTATACATGAAGGACAGTTATTGTCGATCTTATTTAATTTAAGCTAAGCTTTGTTTATTTTATTTTAATTTAAGCTATTTGTGCATCAGAGTGAAGCTTGTGATTTTATTGATGCTTATTGTATATTGGGGTCTAAGGGCGCTGGCGGCTCAGTGGTAGGTTTCTCGCCGACCATGCGGCAGGCCCGGGTTTGATTCCCAGCCAGTGCCCAATCCCCAGCCACTGGATACAGTGGCAGTCCCAATCCCGGATAAAAATAGGAGGGTCATGTCAGGAAGGGCATCCGGCATAAAACCTGTGCCAAGTTGTTGTGCAGAACAGTTGATCCGCTGTGGTGACCCCTCATCCATGTAGGGAGCAGCCGAAAGATCAACAACATTGTATATTGGGATCCAAAGGTGTGAGAGCACTAGTGGAAAAAGTTTGCATTCTTTTTTAATACAGCACCTTTCATGACAAATTATATTATTGACAACAGCTTAAGAGAAAAGTATAATCTTTGAAATATTAAATGATTTTCAGAGTTTCTTAATAGGAGGTTTGTTCACTTTCTGCTTTAATGACTGCAGCTGCATGGTCTCCACAAGTTTCGGTAGAAACCTATGATCCATTTTAGATCAAATCCATCATACTGTTCTCTGATCACACACTTCAACAAAAGAGATTAGACATGATTAAAAACCTGACCTTCTGTAAAAAGCAGTTTACATGCTCAATATCACACATCTGCCTTACATTTAAACACGGACCTAGAAATAATGCAGAATATTTCACATTAAGTATTCAAAACTGCATTCATTTAAAATTAAAACATAATCTAGATTTCTGGGTTCATTTTGAGACACAACACCCCACCCCAAAATATTCATTGCCTAATGGCAAAATTATGAATTCAGAGATCATAAAACAAAGCTCAAGAATATAATACACTATAATATATTATTTTTTATTATAATATAATGTCATGTACTGTTTAAGGTATTGTCCAAGTGGACATCCTGGTTAGGGATGGGAGCCATAGGCTTTTGCTTCCCTCTCTTCATACTGTTGTGAAATCCCACCACTAGTTTGCCTTTGTCTTTTCCTTTTCCCTTCCATCTTTTTATTTGCACAGACTGTGTGCTATTTGGGACTTGAAGGCATATAGATGCATATGGTTTAATTCAATTCAATGTATTTGTACAGCGCTTTTAACATGGACATTGTCTCAAAGCAGCTGTAACATGGAGACAGGGAACGATAATGTAGGATCCATATGCAGAGTTTATTGAAGAAACAACACAGGCAAACAATCCAAATCAGCAGGCAGGGTCAAGAACAGCACATCAGGCAGGTCCTCTGAAAAACCAAACAAAGCAATCCACAGGGCAAAAGTGCCAAAAATCACAATCCCAATCGTAATCCAAAAGCAGAGAGAAACATGGTCAAAACACATGAACAATGGCAAGAAACAAACAACGACTTGGTAAGTAGAAGAGCTAATACATAAAGTAGGAAGTAACCTGGAAGTGAGTGGCGTGACTGGAAGTGCTCAGTACTCTGGTGAGGGCTCCCTCTGGTGGCCCAGAGGGGGAGTTCCAGGTTGCTCTGTTACTGCAGCTTTACAGAAGTATAGAAAACAGAGAAGAAGAAAAATTATAAAGTTTTAAGTAAAGTAACTATTTTATCCATAGAGTTAGGACCGGTTACCTACATTAGCTCCGGTCTGTAGCCAACATGTCACCACTGCCTTTGATCAGTTGTTGCTGCGATATAAAGCAATCAGTGAATCCAATAAGTCGACACCTCCCATGTGCTGAGTGAAGTGTAGATGCTTCAGCAGGGCATGGGACCTTGATGGTTCTTTTTTGGCCTCTGTGCCATCTGTTGACATGAGATACAGGGTGACCACCTACATAGCTACTGAGAAGGGTGATTGAAATGTTGTCATTTGACTGCATGCAGCTGTGAGAAGAATATGCACTGATCACCCTGAGATGAGTCAAATTATGAACAAGCTCAGGCTTGAGTGACGTATTCTTAGTTCACACACTTTTCAACTAAAAACATACTGGTAAAATGTCAGAAATGACCAGGACTGAAAGAGGCCCAGAATAAATGATGGTGTAAACTTGGCTCATATGAACGTATTTCTAGGACAGGAGACGCAAAATACCCTGAAAAGTGTCTGTGCTTCTTTACCTGGAAATGACATCTTGCCTTTCTCTCCTTGTTAAAACATGGCAGAAAAGAGTGGAGGAATGGAGGAGAGAAAAACAAACCTATTCTTAAATTCCAACATACCAGAGTGTTTTTATTTCACTGGATGGTCCAGATTCCTTTGTCAGAACAAGTCACACTGGTTTATGTTTCTGGGAAACATTCACAACAGCTCGAGCTTTGTGAAGAGATGAACATAAAGAACAGTGAGTATATAAATCTATAATAAGAGTCTATAATATTCTGATTCCTTTGAATCCGAACTGAGTATTATAACTATTGTGTGTGATTGTATACTACAGTTGTATAAAACGGTTATTTCGTTACTGAAAGAAAAGTCTGTGAATTTGTTGCATTTGACTTTTACTCACTACATTCTTATTAGCATTCAACTTTTTATCATCATGCTACTGAACATTTGAGAGAAATAGCGCTGTTAGATGTTGATGTTAAATAAGTTTGTGTTTGAAGATTTACAAATTTACCATCAGGATCTGTGATCTGTGGCAGATGCCTTTGTCTTCAGTGACTCTTGTTTTGTACCTTTACTTTCATAGTTCAAGAAGCTTTTATTGTCATTTCAACCACATATATCTGGCGCAGTACATAGTGAAATGAAACAACGTTTCTCCAGGACCTGGTGCTACAGAAACATACAACAACAAGTTCAGCACAAAACAACAAACACCACCACAGAGCTAGGACAGAAGTTTGTCTTAGCCACGTAAAGTGCACAGTGTGCAGCTAGGTGCAAACAGAGCATAGACAAGACAGTGCAAAAAAGACAATAAATACAATAAAGACAACACAAAAGAACACAGGACACTTAGCGCTGAAAAGAAAGAAAAGAACGTGTGATGGAATGTAAGTGAAATAAAATAGATAAAGTGAAATGATGTAGAAAGAAAAGTATTGTGCAAAAATATTGTGCAAAAATATTGTGCAAAAATACACAGCAGCAGTTGAGGTAGTGCAAATAGAATAAACATAAATATAACTATAGCAGTGGATGACAGGTAGAGGTAGTGCAGTAAGTAATGAACAGTATAAATTATGTGTGTGTGTGTGTGTTTGTGTCCACACAGTCAAGAGAGAGTGTGTGTATCTGTGTGTGAGAGAGACAGAGAGTTAGTATACAGTTCAGTCCTGAGTGAGAGTGTGTGTGTGTGTGTGAGAGAGTGTAGAACAGTTCAGTCCTGAGTGAGAGTGTGTGTGTGTGTGAGAGAGTGTAGAACAGTTCAGTCCTGAGTGAGAGTGTGTGTGTGTGTGAGAGAGTGTAGAACAGTTCAGTCCTGAGTGAGAGTGTGTGTGTGTGTGTGAGAGAGTGTAGAACAGTTCAGTCCTGAGTGAGAGTGTGTGTGTGTGTGAGAGAGTGTAGAACAGTTCAGTCCTGAGTGAGAGTGTGTGTGTGTGTGAGAGAGTGTAGAACAGTTCAGTCCCGGGTGTTGAGGAGCCTAATGGCTTGAGGAAAGAAACTGTTACACAGTCTGGTTGTGAGGCCCGAATGCTCCGGTACCTCTTTCCAGATGGCAGGAGGGTGAAGAGTGTGTGTGAGGGGTGTGTGGGGTGTGTAAGAGTGTGTGTGTGGGGTGTGTAAGAGTGTGTGTGAGGGGTGTGTGGGGTGTGTAAGAGTGTGTGTGAGGGGTGTGTGGGGTGTGTAAGAGTGTGTGTGTGGGGTGTGTAAGAGTGTGTGTGAGGGGTGTGTGGGGTGTGTAAGAGTGTGTGTGTGGGGTGTGTAAGAGTGTGTGTGTGGGGTGTGTGTGAGGGGTGTGTGGGGGGTGGAAGAGTGAGTGTGTGGGGGGTGTGTAAGAGTGTGTGTGAGGGGTGTGTGGGGTGTGTAAGAGTGTGTGTGAGGGGTGTGTGGGGTGTGTAAGAGTGTGTGTATGGGGTGTGTAAGAGTGTGTGTGAGGGGTGTGTGGGGTGTGTAAGAGTGTGTGTGAGGGGTGTGTGGGGGGGGGGTGTAAGGGTGTGTGTGTGGGGTGTGAAAGAGTGTGTGTGTGGGGTGTGTGTGAGGGGTGTGTGGGGTGTGTAAGAGTGTGTGTGAGGGGTGTGTGGGGTGTGTAAGAGTGTGTGTGTGGGGTGTGTGGGGTGTGTAAGAGTGTGTGTGAGGGGTGTGTGGGGTGTGTAAGAGTGTGTGTGAGGGGTGTGTGGGGTGTGTAAGAGTGTGTGTGAGGGGTGTGTGGGGTGTGTAAGAGTGTGTGTGTGGGGTGTGTAAGAGTGTGTGTGTGGGGTGTGTGGGGTGTGTAAGAGTGTGTGTGAGGGGTGTGTGGGGTGTGTAAGAGTGTGTGTGAGGGGTGTGTGGGGTGTGTGAGGGGTGTGTGAGGGGTGTGTGTCTGTCCTCACTGTCCCCTGAAGGGTCTTGTGATCTGAGACGGTCCAGTTCCCAAACCAGGCAGTGATGCAGCTGCTCAGGACGCTCTCCATGGTCCCTCTGTAGAACACAGTCAGGATGGGGGGAGGGAGATGGGCTTTCCTCAGCCTCCTCAGGAAGTAGAGGCGCTGCTGGGCTTTCTTGGTGATGGAGCTGGTGTTGAGTGACCAGGTGAAGTTCTCTGCCAGATGGACACCAAGGAATTTGATGCTCTTGACGATCTCCACCGAGGAGCCATCGATGGACAGTGGAGAATGGTCACTCTGTGCTCTCCTGAAGTCAACAACCATCTCTTTGGTCTTGTCGACGTTCAGGGAGAGGTTGTTGGCTCTGCACCAGGCTGTTAGATGTTGCACCTCCTCTCTGTATGCTGACTCGTCGTTCTTGCTGATGAGATCCACCACGGTCGTGTCATCAGCGAACTTGACGATGTGGTTGGAGCTGTGCATTGCTGCACAGTCGTGAGTCAGCAGAGTGAACAGCAGTGGACTGAGCACACAGCCCTGAGGTGCTCCAGTGCTCAGTGTGGTGGTGCTGGAGATACTGCTCCCGATCCGGACTGACTGAGGTCTCCCAGTCAGGAAATCCAGGATCCAGTTGCAGAGAGAGGTGTTCAGGCCCAGGAGACTCAGCTTCTTAATCAGCTGCTGAGGGATGATTGTGTTGAATGCTGAACTGAAATCTATGAACAGCATTCGAACGTAGGAGTCTTTACAGTCCAGGTGTGTGAGGGCCAGATGGAGGGTTGTGGTGATGGCATCATCCGTGGAACGGTTAGGACGATACGCAAACTGCAAGGGGTCCAGCGAGGGTGGTAGCTGTGACTTGATGTGCCTCATGACGAGCCTCTCGAAGCATTTCATCACGATTGGTGTGAGTGCGATGGGACGGTAATCATTGAGGCAGGAAACCGTGGACTTCTTTGGCACAGGGACGATCTTTGGCACTTTGGCACAATGGTCGTTGTCTTGAGGCACGTAGGGATGATGGAGCTGCTCAGCGAGATGTTGAAGATGTCAGTGAAGACATCTGCTAGCTGCTCTGCACACTCCCTGAGAACTCTGCCAGGAATGTTGTCTGGTCCAGCGGACTTCCGTGGGTTAACTCTGCATAGAGTTCTCCTCACGTCAGCCATGGTGAGACAGCACTGGGTCATTAGGAGGAGGGATGGTCTTCCTCGCTGTTGTGTTGTTCTGTGCCTCAAACCGAGCGTAGAAGTTGTTCAGCGCATCTGGAAGGGAGGCGTCACTGTCACAGGCAGGTGAAGTTGTCCTGTAGTTGGTGATCGCCTGGATGCCCTGCCACATGCACCGGGAGTCTCTGCTGTTCTGGAAGTGGCCGTGGATTCTCTGGGCGTGTGCACGCTTCGCCTCTCTGATCGATCAGGACAGTTTGGCCCTTGCTGTTTTTAAGGCCGCCCTGTCCCCTGATCTGAAGGCAGAGTCTCTCGATTTCAGGAGAGCACGCACTTTCGCAGTCATCCACGGCTTCTGGTTGGAGCGTGTTGTGATGGTCTTGGAGACAGTCACGTCATCGATGCATTTCCCGATGTCGCCAGTCACTGATGACGTGTACTCCTCCAAGTCAATAGAGTCGCCGTTGGTTGCAGCCTCCCTAAACATGTCCCAGTCAGTGCACTCAAAACAGTCCTGAAGAGCAGAGATAGCTCCTGCTGGCCAGGTCTTAACCTGTTTCAGAACCGGTTTAGAGCGGTCTGACGAGTGGTCTGTATGCTGGAACATAACAGAGATGTGGTCTGAGTAGCCGAGGTGGGGGCGGGGCTCCGCACGATACGCGCTGGGAATGTTTGAATAAACAACATCCAGCGTGTTCGCCCCTCTCGTAGCAAAGTCCACATACTGATGGAATTTAGGGAGCACTGTTCTGAGATTTGCATGATTGAAATCTCCGGCGATGATAAACAGTAAATGTAGGAATCCATGTTCTATCCATGTTCTATCCATGTTCTGTCTACTTTAGTGAGGAATAGGAATTTGCACCGTAACTTTTCCACAATAAGATTTATTCAGATGATTAATTAAATTTAGTTGTTTATAATGTGTGTTTGTGTCAGTGTGTGAACATATGTGTATGCTGCCTTTATGTGTATTACTCTTAGCTTACATTATAGAATAAGAACAAACTGTAAAAGACAAAATCTCATGGCTTTCACATAAAATGCATTTAATCACCACCAAATCCATGAGTTCTTTCACATTCACACACAACGACCGCAAATTTTCTGTCACACAGAAAAAAATCACACACTTCTACAGAAACCAACTGAAAATATAGAAAATCAGAATATTTACAACAAATGAAGTAATAATCACTCTTAACATGGCTAACTGCAGTTTCAGTGGAATGTCCACTCAGTGTCCTGTTTTCAGTCATGTTTTCAGTAAAAAGAGCTTCAGTGTGATTTGGTTTGGAAACATGGTAAACGAAGACAGAATGGTGGGAAAGAAGAGAGAGAGAGAGAGAGAGAGAGAGAGGGACAGAGAGAGGGAGACAGTGAGAGAGTGAGTGAGAGGGAGAGAGATGGGGGGGAGAGAGAGAGGCAGGAAGAGAGGGGGGGGGGAGAGAGAGGGGGAGGAGGGGGGGGAGGGAGAGAGAGAGAGGGAGAGAGAGGGAGAGAGAGAGAGAGAGAGGGACAGAGAGAGAGGGGGGGGAGAGGGGGGGGAGAGAGAGAGAGAGGGAGAGGGAGAGAGAGAGAGAGAGAGAGAGAGGGGGAGAGAGAGAGAGAGAGAGAGAGATAGAGAGAGAGAGAGAAGGAGAAAGGGAGAATGATGGACTTCTTATAAAGATCTAGAAAGAATAAAGGATACTGAAGCAAACTGCAGCAACAAACTTACAGTCAGAAAAGTGATAAAGTGTTTTTCTGAGTAAACAAACATTTATGGGAAAAATCATTTAAACTTCAAAGAACTCAGAAGCTGATCATTTCTGTAACTCTCCTGTTAGTCTTGTTGAGGTCAGTGTGTACGAGTGATAATGTCTGCTTTCTGAGTGAGAATTGTTTGTTGGATGAGTTTATTTTGAGACATGTATGAAGTGTTTGAGGTTTGAGTGAGATTAATTTTTATGCCAAGATTCATGTTAGTAATGCAGACTACATGAAGAGTTCTGGGGGAAAAGAGGCTTCAGAATTGACAGACGGTAAAGTCAGTAAAAACTGTTTTTTTTTTTTCCAGACATTCATGATACTGGTGAAATGAGTGTGAAGGATTACGTCATAATGGTCAGCTACACTGTTGGTACAGTGAATTTCTCATTCTTCCACATGCCAAAGATGCATGACATGTGACTTGCAGAACTGGTTCAGAAAACAGGTAATGTGTGCACCATTTTATGTACTTTGCTACTGCCATGTGATTGTCTCACTGGTTAATGTGCAAAGGTACAGGTTTTCCTAATAAAGTGTCAGTTTATTTTATGACTTAATGACATTTGCCTTTTATTTTTCTTCAGATTTTTCCTTGTATGTGTGTGTGTGTGTGTGTGTGTGTGTGTGTGTGTGTGTGTGTAGAGGAAAGACATTCCAGAATGAGTCTCTCTGGGGAACAGGACAAAAGGAATGAACAAAGGTGAAAGACTTTTACATGTCAGAAGATAAATCACCTCTGACTCCTTACAGAAAGCGTCACCCTACAATAATTATAACACATGAAATGCCATCCAATGAGAAATAATGTATTTTCTTTCTTAATTTTATAGTCAATATTAAATTATTAAAATTAAGTTATATATTAAAAATATATAAAACTTTATAATATATATATTCAAATTTTTATTTGTCACATATTTTATTTGTACATTTACATATGACTGTCCGGCATGTAAACATTTATAAAAAGTATGTTAGAAAGAGATCCATAAAAAATAAAGATAAAAATAAAACTAGAGTATCTTAAAAGTATAAAAATAGAAAATAGAAAATAAAGTAAAATAAGATATAATATAGATAAATAAAAATAAAATAAAATATGAAAATAGTGTAAGAATATGAAAATATAGGTGCAAGTAGATATATATATATACACACATACACACACACAGTATCTCACAAAAGTAGTACACCCCTGAGTACACAAAAAGTGAGTACACCCCTGACATTTTTGTAAATATTTTATTATATCTTTTCATGTGACAACACTGAAGAAATGACCCTTTGCTCCAATGTACAGTAGTGAGTGTCCAGCCTGTATAACAGTGTAAATTTACTGTCCCCTCAAAATAACTAGTCCTCTTAATATAAATAACTAGGACTGGAGTCCTCTTCCACTCCTCCATGATGACATCACAGAGCTGGTGGATGTTAGAGACCTTGCGCTCCCCCACCTTAGGGTTTAGGTCTGGAGACATGCTTGGCCAGTGCATCACCTTTACCCTCAGCTTCTTTAGCAAGGCAGTGCTTGCAGGTGTGTGTGGGGTCGTTATCATGTTGGAATACTGCACTGCAGCCCTATCTTGACTGTAGGCAAGACACACTTGTCTTTGTACTCCTCACCTGGTTGCCCCCACACACACTTGACACCATCTGAACCAAATAAGTTTATCCTGGTCTCATCGGACCACAGGACATGGTTCCAGTATTCCACGTCCTTAGTCTGCTTGTCTTCAGCAAACTGTATGTGGGCTTTTTTGTGCATCATCTTTAGTAGAGGCTTCCTTCTGGGACGACAGCCATGCAGACCAATTTGATGCAGCGTGTGGCGTATGGTCTGAGCACTGACCGGCTGACCCCCCACCCCTCTGACCGGCTGACCCCCCACCCCTTCAACCTCTGCAGCAATGCTGGCAGCACTCGTATGTCTATTTCCCAAAGACAACCTCCGGATATGACACTGAGCACGTACACTCAACTTCTTTGGTGGACCATGGCGAGGCCTGTTCTGAGTAGAACCTGTCCTGTAAAACCGCTGTATGGTCTTGCCCACCGTGCTGCAGCTCAGTTTCAGGGTCTTGGCAATCTTCTTACAGCCTAGGCCATCTTTATGTAGAGCAACTATTCTTTTTTTCAGATCCTCAGAGAGTTCTTTGCCATGAGGTGCCATGTTGAACTTCCAGTGATCAGTATGAGAGAGTGTGAGAGCGATAACACCAAATTTAACACACCTGCTCCCCATTCACACCTGAGACCTTGTAACACTAACGAGTCACATGACACCGGGGAGGGGAAATGGCTAATTGGGCCCAATTTGGAGATTTCCACTTAGGGGTGGAGTCACTTTTGTTGCCAACGGTTTAGACATTAATGTCTGTGTGTTGAGTTATTTTGAGGGGACAGTAAATTTACACTGTTATACAGGCTGGACACTCACTACTGTACATTGGAGCAGAGGGGCATTTCTTCAGTGTTGTCACATGAAAAGATATAATAAAATATTTACAAAAATTACTCACTTTTGTGAGATACTGTATATATATAATGTTGAATATATTTGACTGGTTTATGACACATAAACCCAGAAATGTTTATGTAGCTCAGAAAGAATTTGTGTTTGACATTCCATCTTTAGTCTGATAATGAAAGTGAATTTTGGAAAAATGGAAATGTAAAGAGAAATCTGATTTTAAATGGAAAATGTTTTTTATTTACTGTCATGACTTAGGAGAGTTTAGAGAAGTCAGTCCCTGAGGGGGGAAATGATTATGAAATTATAAATAATACTTACATATGGAATTGTCCTGTTGGCTTTAGTCTGATGGAAGGTGAGACATCTGACTCACCTGAACCCAGCCATATGTCTGTGAAGACTGACTGGTCAGTAGATCAACCATGGAACATAAGAGATAAAAACAGTTTCACTGACCTGAGGTAAGGATGATGGTGCTCCTCATACATACATTGCACCAATAATAACAGATCTTACCCATAGAGGCATGGACTCCACAGACCTCTAAAGGTATGCTGATGTTAACAGCAGATGCTTTAAGTCCTGTAAGTTGTGAGGTGAAGCCTTCATTGATCAGACTTGTTTTCCCCACACATTCCACAGTTTCACAGTCCACAGCTTGAACTCTTGTACCTCAAACTGTTCCTGAACAATATTTGCAGTTTGTCAGGGAGCATTATACTGTTGAAAGAGGACACATATTAGGGAACACCATTACCATAAAGGAGAGTACTTGGTCTGCAACAGTGTTTAGTTAGGTGATACGTGTCAAAGTAACATCCACATGAATGCCAGGATCCATCGTTTCCCAGCAAAACATAGCCCTGAGCATCACACTGCCTCAGACCAGACCTAACCTTTATTCCTCATGCACATAAGTGAGCCTTGGGTGTCCATGACCCTGTCACCAGTTCACCAGTTGTCCTTCCTTGGACCAGTTTTGTTAGATACTGGCATGTTGGAGATGCTCTGACCCAGTCATCTAGCCATCACAATTTGGTCACTAAATTGCTAATATATGACTGTTTACTTAATGCTCAATAAATCCTAATAAATCCTTCCACAAGGTAATCTCATTCAATTCACCAGTCAGTAGTTTCATGTTATGGCTGTTTGATATACAGTACAGATATATACTATAATTATGACATACATTTATCTGTTGACTCCTCTTTGCCTTGAATTATTAAGTCACAATTGTATCTTTACTGATAGTCCCCTAAATTCTGTGTGCCCTAGTTTGATGGAGAGATTAGACTCACCTGAACCCAGCCATGTGTCTATGATGAGTGAAACCTCAATAGATCAACCATGGAATTTCAAAGCTAATAAAAGAGACAGTTCACCAAGGTATGGTAAAATCAATCTTAAAAGTTTCACTTAATAAATCTTTTATACAGAAGACGTTGCAGGTTTCACAACTCAAACGCCACCAAACAGTTCTTGGGAGACCATAAATGGGACCTTTGCTCATGTTTCTTTCCTCTCACAATGCATGTCTTGGTTGAGGGTAGGAGATTAGACTCTCACCTGAGGCTCAGCAGAACATTGTCAGGGGAAATTATTTTGCTCTAGGCCACTGTTTCTCTCTGTTCAGCATTCAGCACTGACTGTACAGCACCCAGGGTAAAACAGAGCATCATTAACAACACACAGGTGGACACTCTTTCACTGAATGACCCATTTTCTCCTCACACACTGCCATCCTCTATTCAACACTTTATAAACCATGTCCTTGCTAAAACAATGTGTGGAACAGGAAAAAGACTGCATGATGCTGCAACTGGTATAGAAGTTTGGGTTAAATCCAAATTTATATTTTGAATCATATTTTTTCCTGTTTGCAGACCCCAAGAGGAGAGATCAAAAATAACCAGCAGAAATCAACAGGTCAAGGTAAATGTTTGTGTGTGTGTGTGTGTGTGTGTGTGTAAAACAAGTATCTAAGAACACTGTGTAAAACTACATGTTGTAATTTTATTTGAGCTTTTGTTTGTGGTATTATTATTTTCACTCTGCACCACAGTGAGATTAATCAGAGAGTAAAGGTTACAGGTGTAGCCAGTCTGAGGGCACAGATACCTTTCCCTTAAATGTAAATACTTGAGTTTAAAGTTGATGGTTTAACACTATTAAAAAATTTCAGACACCTCCATCATAATAAAACTGACACCGTTTTGGGCATGAACTAAACACGGTTGGTTTGTATAATCTCAGTGAAGTGCTGAGAAAATCTTAACTGTGTTAAGGGATCTGAATAATAATAATAATAATAATAATAAGAAGAAGAAGAAGAAGAAGAAGAAGGTATAAATATCAGTGTAATTTTAGACAAGTTTAAACATGTATTAAATGGCATACATTAAATTAGGACTTCAGACACATCTACCTATTTTTTAAAAATTAAGATGGTCTGTCAGACCCCAAAGACTATTAAACTATTCACAATATCTGTAAGTAATTGGTTAAAGTTATTCGAACTGCTAAATGGTTTTGGCATAATTTCACTGGCCTTGTGCTTATAATACATCAGGCAGCCATGTTTCATAGATATAGAACAAAATCTTGATGAAAATGCATTAAGAAAAGTCTTTGAGTTTGCTCAGAACCCTGTAAAAAGTGAGAGTCAGAAGCATCCATGAGAAGCAGTTTACCATACAATCTAGTCTGGTCTTCACACAATTTTCAGTCAGTCATCAATTGAAATCTTGGGTGCAGAACACCCGACTGCAATGCCTAGTGTGGTGGACCCACCAGTGTAATGCAATTAAAGGGTCAAATAATGATATGAAACCAACAAATAAAGGCCCCAGATCTGTCAGCAATCCTGACATGTCAAGAAAGTTTTATCAGTTAATCCAGATGCTGATATGATAAACTGTACCACCTGGGAGCACATCTTCATAAAAGAGAAGCTCACAGGACACCCACAATGTATGAGTTTTTATTTAAATGCCTCAACTCTAATTTTAAGTTGTAATAAAGGATGATGGCTGCTGTGGGCAGTGAAATTCTATATCATTCTATATCATGTGGGGCAGTAGTAGCTCAAAAGGTTCAGGTTCTGGTTTGTTGATCGGAGGATCAGGGTTCAAGCTGCCACCGCTGGGCCCCTGAGCAAGGCCCTCAACCCTCACTGCTCCAGGGACACTGTATCATGGCTGACAATGCACTCTGACCCCAACTTCCAAAGTTGAGAATTTCACTGTGGTGTAATGTATATGTGATAAATAAAGCCTTCGATTCTATTCTATTCTATTCTATTCTATTCTATTCTATTCTATTCTATTCTATTCTATATTATGTAATGTGAGGCCCTCTAGCTTGAGCTTCAAAGAGCAGATGTGCATTTAGCTAGGCAGCACTGCCTGTGACCAAGGCTTCAAGTAAGCACTTTAGACTCTCAACTGTCATACAGTTCACTCTAACCTCATAAGACACATCTGAGCTCAACCTTTCTATTACAACATTCATACCTCACTGTAGTCTTATGGTGCTTTTATCTTGAATTTCTTTGAGGTTTTTTTTTATTTCTTTCACTACTCAGGAGTTGGAGTATGAAGCCTTCACTCTGCTGAATAATGAATTGAAAAATTTCAGGGATCTGCTGAGTTCAGATCACACATCCTGGTCTGAGAGTGAAGTGGACGATGATGATGATGAGGATCAGAGCTCTGCCAGAGAGGGTGTACAGAGGATCATAATGCACCTACTGAAGAAGTTAAACTATTCAGATCTTGCCAACACACTGCAGACCAGTAAGAGCTCATAACATTATTCCATCCCTTTACACTTGTCCATGATTATCTTACTTAGCAGATTAAGTATTTTGATCTTATTTTATATATCAAGGACCTTGAAATTACATAATTTAAGAAACTTAGATAAAAATTTCCTTCATATTTTCACTTGACATGATCCCACAGACTATTAGAACACTTTCTGTAATTAGATGAGCCACTGTATGTGAACAAATCAACTCATGGAGTCAATTATATAATAATTTTCAAATGTCTTATATTCCTCTGTAGAAGACAGAATTTAGGTATGCTCTATAGATATAAATATGTATAGTGATCATACCACAAAAAAATCACTATATTCTGTTGTTTTTAGGGCTGGACAATGGGATTCATAAAAAAATTAAATCCAAAATCAGTGATAAATATAAAATCATTAATGAAGGAATCTCAGAGCATGGAACCTCAACACTTCTGAATGAGATCTACACAGAGCTCTACATCACAGAGGGTTGGAGTGGAGACATCAATAATGAACATGAGGTGAGACAGATTGAGACAGTGTCCAGGAGACCAGTAACACAGGAGACACCCATCAACTGTAATGACCTCTTTAAGGACAAGTCCATCAGAACTGTGCTGACTAAAGGAGTTGCTGGAATTGGAAAAACAGTTTCTGTGCAGAAGTTCATTCTGGACTGGACTGAAGGAAAAGCAAATCAGGACATCACCTTCATGTTTCCACTTCCCTTTAGAGAGCTGAATCTGATGAAGCAGAAAAATCTCAGTCTGATGAATCTTCTTCATCACTTTTTCCCAGAAATGAGAAAACTAGAATTAATAAACTGTGACTCCTACAAAGTCCTGTTCATCTTTGATGGCCTGGATGAGTGTCGACTTCCTCTAAATTTCCAGAAGAATGAGAGATTGTGTGATGTGACAGAGTCAGCCTCAGTGGATGTTCTGCTGACGAACCTCATCAAGGGGAATCTGCTTCCCTCTGCTCTCCTCTGGATAACCTCTCGACCAGGAGCAGCCAATCAGATCCCTCCTGAGTGTGTAGACCAGGTAACAGAGGTACGAGGGTTTAATGATCCTCAGAAAGAGGAGTACTTCAGGAAGAGGATCAGTGATCAGAGCCTGGCCAATAAAATCATCACACACATGAAGTCTTCAAGAAGCCTCTACATCATGTGCTACATCCCAGTCTTCTGCTGGATCTCAGCCACTGTTCTAGAGAGAATGTTGGGTGAAGCAAAGAGTGGAGAGATCCCCAAGACTCTGACTCAAATGTTCACACACTTCCTGATCTTTCAGATCAAACACAAGAACCAAAAGTACCATCAGAAATGTGACCCTGATCCTCAGCAGACCAGAGAGAGTATCCTGGCACTGGGAAAACTGGCTTTCCAGCAGCTGGAGAAAGGAAACCTGATCTTCTATGAGAAAGACCTGAGAGAGTGTGGCATTGATGTCAGAGAAGTGTCAGTGTACTCAGGAGTGTGTACCCAGATCTTCAGAGAGGAGTTTGGGCTTCACCTGGGGAAGGTCTTCAGCTTTATACATCTGAGTGTTCAGGAGTTTCTGGCTGCATTGTATGTGTTTATTACCTTCATATTAAACAACAAAATTGTGATAGGGCAGGAAAGCACTAGAAGTATTTTTATATTTAAAAAACCAAGCATCTCTGATCTCCTGAAGTGTGCAGTGGACAAGGCCTTACAGAGTGAGAATGGACACCTTGACCTGTTCCTCCGCTTCCTTCTGGGTCTCTCACTGGAGTCCAATCAGACTCTCTTACGAGGCTTAATGCCACAGACAGGAAGTAGTTCTAATAACAAAGAGGAAACAGTCAACTATATCAGGAGAAAGATCAAAGCAAATCCATCTCCAGAGAAATTCATTAATCTTTTCCACTGTCTGAATGAAATGAACGAAAATAGACTAGTAAAAGAAATCCAAACTTACCTGAACAGAGCCAATAAAAGTGCTCTCAGTGGAACCAGACTCTCTCCTGCTCAGTGGTCAGCTCTGGTGTTTGTATTACTGAGCTCACAGGAGGAACTGAATGAGTTTGACTTGACAAAATATCATCCATCAGAAGAGTGTCTCCTGAGGTTGCTCCCAGTGGTTAAAACATCAGTCCAAGCTGTGTGAGTATATTTTACTCCACTCATTTATATATAGATGGATATAAATGTAGATAGAAAACAAAGCTGCACAATTGTAAATTATTGTGTGGATAAAAATTATTTTAAGTGTCTTGGAAAAGCAACCACATATAAATATCCTATACCAGTAGAAACCCTAGGAGCCCTTGCCCGAGTTCTAGAACCTGGTGTTATATCTATAATAAATGTACAATCTAAAAAGTATAGACATCTTTTAAAATTTTGCTTGTTGATAACATTTCTTCTTCTGTTTTATGTGTTTTGATGTATGATTATATTCTCTTCCAGGATGAGTATGTGTAACCTGACAGAGGAAAGCTGTACAGCTCTGTCCTCAGTTCTCAGCTCAAAGTACACCAGTCTGAGAAAACTGGACCTGAGTATGAATAACCTGCAGGATTCAGGAGTGAAGCTGCTCTCTGATGGACTGAAGAATCCACACTGTAAACTAGAACTACTGTGGTGAGATCATTTTCATACACAAACACATTTGAGTTAAATTGACCTATATTTATAGTGTAAAGGCACTATGCCTCTGCAGTGTTTGTCAGTGGAGATAATTTTATGTACATGTTAGTAATGGGTGTGTGTCAAATATGTGTAACTCTTTGTCAAGTTGTACTCTATAACATCGTGTATTGATGTTGCAGAACAAAGCTCTATGTGTATCGTGAATGTATGTGTATGTGAATGATGTATGTGTATGTGTGTGTATGTGTATGTGTATGTGTATGTGAATTATGTATGTGTATGTGTATGTGTATGATGTATGTGAATGATGTATGTGAATGATGTATGTGTATGTGAATGATGTATGTGAATGATGTATGTGAATGATGTATGTGAATGATGTATGTGTATGTGAATGATGTATGTGAATGATGTATGTGAATGATGTATGTGTATGTGTATGTGAATGATGTATGTGTATGTGAATGATGTATGTGTATGTGAATGATGTATGTGTATGTGTATGTGAATGATGTATGTGTATGTGAATGATGTATGTGTATGTGTATGTGAATGATGTATGTGTATGTGAATGATGTATGTGAATGATGTATGTGAATGATGTATGTGAATGATGTATGTGTATGTGAATGATGTATGTGAATGATGTATGTGAATGATGTATGTGAATGATGTATGTGTATGTGAATGATGTATGTGAATGATGTATGTGAATGATGTATGTGAATGATGTATGTGTATGTGAATGATGTATGTGTATGTGTATGTGAATGATGTATGTGAATGATGTATGTGAATGATGTATGTGAATGATGTATGTGTATGTGTATGTGAATGATGTATGTGTATGTGAATGATGTATGTGAATGATGTATGTGAATGATGTATGTGAATGATGTATGTGTATGTGAATGATGTATGTGTATGTGAATGATGTATGTGAATGATGTATGTGAATGATGTATGTGAATGATGTATGTGTATGTGAATGATGTATGTGTATGTGAATGATGTATGTGTATGTGAATGATGTATGTGTATGTGAATGATGTATGTGTATGTGTATGTGAATGATGTATGTGTATGTGTATGTGAATGATGTATGTGTATGTGAATGATGTATGTGTATGTGAATGATGTATGTGTATGTGAATGATGTATGTGAATGATGTATGTGTATGTGTATGTGAATGATGTATGTGTATGTGAATGTGAATGATGTATGTGTATGTGAATGATGTATGTGTATGTGAATGTGAATGATGTATGTGTATGTGTATGTGAATGATGTATGTGTATGTGTATGTGAATGATGTATGTGTATGTGAATGTGAATGATGTATGTGTATGTGAATGATGTATGTGTATGTGTATGTGAATGTGAATGATGTATGTGTATGTGAATGATGTATGTGTATGTGTATGTGAATGATGTATGTGTATGTGAATGATGTATGTGTATGTGAATGATGTATGTGTATGTGAATGTGAATGATGTATGTGTATGTGAATGATGTATGTGTATGTGTATGTGAATGATGTATGTGTATGTGTATGTGTATGTGTATGTGAATGTGTATGTGAATGTGTATGTGTATGTGAATGATGTATGTGTATGTGAATGTGAATGATGTATGTGTATGTGAATGTTGTATGTGTATGTGAATGTGAATGATGTATGTGTATGTGTATGTGTATGTGAATGTGTATGTGTATGTGAATGATGTATGTGTATGTGTATGTGTATGTGAATGATGTATGTGTATGTGTATGTGTATGTGTATGTGTATGTGTATGTGAATGATGTATGTGTATGTGTATGTGAATGATGTATGTGTATGTGTATGTGTATGTGTATGTGTATGTGTATGTGAATGATGTATGTGTATGTGTATGTGTATGTGAATGATGTATGTGTATGTGTATGTGAATGATGTATGTGTATGTGAATGATGTATGATGTATGATGTATGTGTATGTGTATGTGAATGATGTATGTGTATGTGTATGTGAATGATGTATGTGTATGTGTATGTGTATGTGTATGTGAATGATGTATGTGTATGTGTATGTGTATGTGTATGTGTATGTGAATGATGTATGTGTATGTGTATGTGTATGTGTATGTGTATGTGTATGTGTATGTGTATGTGAATGATGTATGTGTATGATGTATGTGTATGTGTATGTGTATGTGTATGATGTATGTGTATGTGTATGTGTATGTGTATGTGTATGTGAATGATGTATGTGTATGTGTATGTGTATGTGAATGATGTATGTGTATGTGTATGTGTATGTGTATGTGTATGTGTATGTGAATGATGTATGATGTATGATGTATGTGTATGTGTATGTGAATGATGTATGTGTATGTGTATGTGTATGTGTATGTGAATGATGTATGTGTATGTGTATGTGTATGTGAATGATGTATGTGTATGTGTATGTGTATGTGTATGTGTATGATGTATGTGTATGTGTATGTGTATGTGTATGTGTATGTGTATGTGAATGATGTATGTGTATGTGAATGATGTATGTGTATGTGTATGTGTATGTGAATGATGTATGTGTATGTGTATGTGTATGATGTATGTGTATGTGTATGTGTATGTGTATGTGAATGATGTATGTGTATGTGTATGTGTATGTGTATGTGAATGATGTATGTGTATGTGAATGATGTATGTGAATGATGTATGTGTATGTGAATGATGTATGTGTATGTGTATGTGAATGATGTATGTGTATGTGAATGATGTATGTGAATGATGTATGTGTATGTGTATGTGTATGTGAATGTGAATGATGTATGTGTATGTGAATGATGTATGTGAATGATGTATGTGAATGATGTATGTGAATGATGTATGTGTATGTGAATGTGAATGATGTATGTGTATGTGAATGATGTATGTGAATGATGTATGTGAATGATGTATGTGTATGATGTATGTGAATGATGTATGTGTATGTGAATGATGTATGTGAATGATGTATGTGAATGATGTATGTGAATGATGTATGTGTATGTGAATGATGTATGTGAATGATGTATGTGAATGATGTATGTGAATGATGTATGTGTATGTGAATGATGTATGTGTATGTGAATGTGAATGATGTATGTGTATGTGAATGATGTATGTGAATGATGTATGTGAATGATGTATGTGTATGATGTATGTGAATGATGTATGTGAATGATGTATGTGTATGTGAATGATGTATGTGAATGATGTATGTGAATGATGTATGTGAATGATGTATGTGTATGTGAATGATGTATGTGAATGATGTATGTGTATGTGAATGATGTATGTGTATGTGTATGTGTATGTGAATGATGTATGTGTATGTGTATGTGAATGATGTATGTGTATGTGAATGATGTATGTGTATGTGAATGATGTATGTGAATGATGTATGTGAATGATGTATGTGAATGATGTATGTGTATGTGAATGATGTATGTGTATGTGTATGTGAATGATGTATGTGAATGATGTATGTGTATGTGTATGTGAATGATGTATGTGTATGTGTATGTGAATGATGTATGTGTATGTGTATGTGAATGATGTATGTGTATGTGTATGTGAATGATGTATGTGTATGTGAATGATGTATGTGAATGTGTATGTGTATGTGTATGTGTATGTGTATGTGTATGTGTATGTGAATGATGTATGTGTATGTGAATGATGTATGTGTATGTGAATGATGTATGTGAATGTGAATGATGTATGTGTATGTGAATGATGTATGTGTATGTGTATGTGAATGTGAATGATGTATGTGTATGTGTATGTGTATGTGAATGATGTATGTGTATGTGTATGTGAATGTGTATGTGTATGTGAATGATGTATGTGTATGTGAATGATGTATGTGTATGTGTATGTGAATGATGTATGTGTATGTGTATGTGAATGATGTATGTGTATGTGTATGTGAATGATGTATGTGTATGTGTATGTGAATGATGTATGTGTATGTGTATGTGAATGATGTATGTGAATGATGTATGTGAATGATGTATGTGAATGATGTATGTGAATGATGTATGTGTATGTGAATGATGTATGTGTATGTGAATGATGTATGTGTCTGTGTATGTGAATGATGTATGTGAATGATGTATGTGTATGTGTATGTGAATGATGTATGTGTATGTGTATGTGAATGATGTATGTGTATGTGTATGTGAATGATGTATGTGAATGATGTATGTGTATGTGAATGATGTATGTGTATGTGTATGTGAATGATGTATGTGTATGTGTATGTGAATGATGTATGTGAATGATGTATGTGAATGATGTATGTGTATGTGTATGTGAATGATGTATGTGTATGTGTATGTGAATGATGTATGTGAATGATGTATGTGAATGATGTATGTGAATGATGTATGTGAATGATGTATGTGTATGTGAATGATGTATGTGTATGTGAATGATGTATGTGTCTGTGTATGTGAATGATGTATGTGAATGATGTATGTGTATGTGTATGTGAATGATGTATGTGTATGTGTATGTGAATGATGTATGTGTATGTGTATGTGAATGATGTATGTGAATGATGTATGTGAATGATGTATGTGAATGATGTATGTGTATGTGTATGTGAATGATGTATGTGTATGTGAATGATGTATGTGTATGTGTATGATGTATGTGAATGATGTATGTGTATGTGAATGATGTATGTGTATGATGTATGTGAATGATGTATGTGTATGATGTATGTGAATGATGTATGTGAATGATGTATGTGTATGTGTATGTGAATGATGTATGTGTATGTGAATGATGTATGTGTATGTGTATGATGTATGTGAATGATGTATGTGTATGTGAATGATGTATGTGTATGTGAATGATGTATGTGTATGTGTATGTGAATGATGTATGTGTATGTGTATGTGAATGATGCATGTGTATGTGTATGTGAATGATGTATGTGTATGTGTATGTGAATGATGTATGTGTATGTGAATGATGTATGTGTATGTGTATGATGTATGTGAATGATGTATGTGTATGTGAATGATGTATGTGTATGATGTATGTGAATGATGTATGTGAATGATGTATGTGTATGTGTATGTGAATGATGTATGTGTATGTGAATGATATATGTGTATGATGTATGTGAATGTGTATGTGTATGTGAATGATGTATGTGTATGTGAATGATGTATGTGTATGTGTATGTGAATGATGTATGTGTATGTGTATGTGAATGATGTATGTGTATGTGTATGTGAATGATGTATGTGTATGTGAATGATGTATGTGAATGATGTATGTGTATGTGTATGTGAATGATGTATGTGTATGTGTATGTGAATGATGTATGTGTATGTGAATGATGTATGTGTATGTGTATGATGTATGTGAATGATGTATGTGTATGTGAATGATGTATGTGTATGATGTATGTGAATGATGTATGTGAATGATGTATGTGTATGTGTATGTGAATGATGTATGTGTATGTGAATGATGTATGTGTATGTGTATGTGAATGATGTATGTGTATGTGAATGATGTATGTGTATGTGAATGATGTATGTGTATGATGTATGTGAATGATGTATGTGAATGATGTATGTGAATGATGTATGTGTATGTGTATGTGAATGATGTATGTGTATGTGAATGATGTATGTGTATGTGAATGATGTATGTGTATGATGTATGTGAATGATGTATGTGAATGATGTATGTGTATGTGTATGTGAATGATGTATGTGTATGTGAATGATGTATGTGTATGTGAATGATGTATGTGTATGTGTATGTGAATGATGTATGTGAATGATGTATGTGAATGATGTATGTGAATGATGTATGTGTATGTGAATGATGTATGTGTATGTGTATGTGAATGATGTATGTGTATGTGTATGTGAATGATGCATGTGTATGTGAATGATGTATGTGAATGATGTATGTGAATGATGTATGTGAATGATGTATGTGTATGTGAATGATGTATGTGTATGTGTATGTGTATGTGTATGTGTATGTGAATGATGTATGTGTATGTGAATGATGTATGTGTATGTGTATGTGAATGATGTATGTGTATGTGAATGATGTATGTGTATGTGTATGATGTATGTGAATGATGTATGTGTATGTGAATGATGTATGTGTATGTGTATGTGTATGTGTATGTGTATGTGAATGATGTATGTGTATGTGAATGATGTATGTGTATGTGTATGTGTATGTGTATGATGTATGTGAATGATGTATGTGTATGTGAATGATGTATGTGTATGTGTATGTGAATGATGTATGTGTATGTGAATGATGTATGTGAATGATGTATGTGAATGATGTATGTGAATGATGTATGTGTATGTGAATGATGTATGTGAATGATGTATGTGAATGATGTATGTGAATGATGTATGTGTATGTGAATGATGTATGTGAATGATGTATGTGAATGATGTATGTGAATGATGTATGTGTATGTGAATGATGTATGTGTATGTGTATGTGAATGATGTATGTGAATGATGTATGTGAATGATGTATGTGAATGATGTATGTGTATGTGTATGTGAATGATGTATGTGTATGTGAATGATGTATGTGAATGATGTATGTGAATGATGTATGTGAATGATGTATGTGTATGTGAATGATGTATGTGTATGTGAATGATGTATGTGAATGATGTATGTGAATGATGTATGTGAATGATGTATGTGTATGTGAATGATGTATGTGAATGATGTATGTGTATGTGAATGATGTATGTGTATGTGAATGATGTATGTGTATGTGTATGTGAATGATGTATGTGTATGTGTATGTGAATGATGTATGTGTATGTGAATGATGTATGTGTATGTGAATGATGTATGTGTATGTGAATGATGTATGTGAATGATGTATGTGTATGTGTATGTGAATGATGTATGTGTATGTGTATGTGAATGATGTATGTGTATGTGTATGTGAATGATGTATGTGTATGTGTATGTGAATGATGTATGTGTATGTGTATGTGAATGATGTATGTGAATGTGAATGATGTATGTGTATGTGAATGATGTATGTGTATGTGAATGTGAATGATGTATGTGTATGTGTATGTGAATGATGTATGTGTATGTGTATGTGAATGATGTATGTGTATGTGAATGTGAATGATGTATGTGTATGTGAATGATGTATGTGTATGTGTATGTGTATGTGAATGATGTATGTGTATGTGAATGATGTATGTGTATGTGTATGTGAATGATGTATGTGTATGTGAATGATGTATGTGTATGTGAATGATGTATGTGTATGTGAATGTGAATGATGTATGTGTATGTGAATGATGTATGTGTATGTGTATGTGAATGATGTATGTGTATGTGTATGTGTATGTGTATGTGAATGTGTATGTGAATGTGTATGTGTATGTGAATGATGTATGTGTATGTGAATGTGAATGATGTATGTGTATGTGAATGTTGTATGTGTATGTGAATGTGAATGATGTATGTGTATGTGTATGTGTATGTGAATGTGTATGTGTATGTGAATGATGTATGTGTATGTGTATGTGTATGTGAATGTGAATGATGTATGTGTATGTGTATGTGTATGTGAATGATGTATGTGTATGTGTATGTGAATGATGTATGTGTATGTGTATGTGAATGTGAATGATGTATGTGTATGTGTATGTGTATGTGTATGTGTATGTGAATGATGTATGTGTATGTGTATGTGTATGTGTATGTGAATGATGTATGTGTATGTGTATGTGTATGTGTATGATGTATGTGTATGTGTATGTGTATGTGTATGTGAATGATGTATGTGTATGTGTATGTGTATGTGTATGTGAATGATGTATGTGTATGTGTATGTGTATGTGTATGTGAATGATGTATGTGTATGTGTATGTGTATGTGTATGATGTATGTGTATGTGTATGTGTATGTGTATGTGAATGATGTATGTGTATGTGTATGTGAATGATGTATGTGTATGTGAATGATGTATGATGTATGATGTATGTGTATGTGTATGTGAATGATGTATGTGTATGTGTATGTGAATGATGTATGTGTATGTGTATGTGTATGTGTATGTGAATGATGTATGTGTATGTGTATGTGTATGTGTATGTGTATGTGTATGTGAATGATGTATGTGTATGTGTATGTGTATGTGTATGTGTATGTGTATGTGTATGTGAATGATGTATGTGTATGATGTATGTGTATGTGTATGTGTATGTGTATGATGTATGTGTATGTGTATGTGAATGTGAATGATGTATGTGTATGTGTATGTGTATGTGAATGTGAATGATGTATGTGTATGTGTATGTGTATGTGTATGTGTATGTGTATGTGTATGTGAATGTGTATGTGTATGTGTATGTGTATGTGAATGTGTATGTGTATGTGAATGATGTATGTGTATGTGAATGATGTATGTGTATGATGTATGTGTATGTGTATGTGTATGTGAATGATGTATGTGTATGTGTATGTGTATGTGTATGTGAATGATGTATGTGTATGATGTATGTGTATGTGTATGTGTATGTGTATGTGTATGATGTATGTGTATGTGTATGTGTATGTGTATGTGTATGTGAATGATGTATGTGTATGTGTATGTGTATGTGAATGTGAATGATGTATGTGTATGTGTATGTGTATGTGAATGTGTATGTGTATGTGAATGATGTATGTGTATGTGAATGATGTATGTGTATGTGAATGATGTATGTGTATGTGAATGATGTATGTGTATGTGTATGATGTATGTGTATGTGTATGTGTATGTGTATGTGTATGATGTATGTGTATGTGTATGTGTATGTGTATGTGAATGATGTATGTGTATGTGAATGATGTATGTGTATGTGAATGATGTATGTGTATGTGAATGATGTATGTGAATGATGTATGTGTATGTGAATGATGTATGTGTATGTGTATGTGAATGATGTATGTGTATGTGAATGATGTATGTGAATGATGTATGTGTATGTGTATGTGTATGTGAATGTGAATGATGTATGTGTATGTGAATGATGTATGTGAATGATGTATGTGAATGATGTATGTGTATGATGTATGTGAATGATGTATGTGTATGTGAATGATGTATGTGAATGATGTATGTGAATGATGTATGTGAATGATGTATGTGAATGATGTATGTGTATGTGAATGATGTATGTGAATGATGTATGTGTATGATGTATGTGTATGTGAATGATGTATGTGTATGTGAATGTGAATGATGTATGTGTATGTGAATGATGTATGTGAATGATGTATGTGAATGATGTATGTGTATGATGTATGTGAATGATGTATGTGAATGATGTATGTGTATGTGAATGATGTATGTGAATGATGTATGTGAATGATGTATGTGAATGATGTATGTGTATGTGAATGATGTATGTGAATGATGTATGTGTATGTGAATGATGTATGTGTATGTGTATGTGTATGTGAATGATGTATGTGTATGTGTATGTGAATGATGTATGTGTATGTGAATGATGTATGTGTATGTGAATGATGTATGTGAATGATGTATGTGAATGATGTATGTGAATGATGTATGTGTATGTGAATGATGTATGTGTATGTGTATGTGAATGATGTATGTGAATGATGTATGTGTATGTGTATGTGAATGATGTATGTGTATGTGTATGTGAATGATGTATGTGTATGTGAATGATGTATGTGAATGTGTATGTGTATGTGTATGTGTATGTGTATGTGTATGTGTATGTGTATGTGAATGATGTATGTGTATGTGAATGATGTATGTGTATGTGTATGTGTATGTGAATGATGTATGTGTATGTGAATGATGTATGTGTATGTGTATGTGAATGTGAATGATGTATGTGTATGTGTATGTGTATGTGAATGATGTATGTGTATGTGTATGTGTATGTGAATGTGTATGTGTATGTGAATGATGTATGTGTATGTGAATGATGTATGTGTATGTGTATGTGAATGATGTATGTGTATGTGTATGTGAATGATGTATGTGTATGTGTATGTGAATGATGTATGTGTATGTGTATGTGAATGATGTATGTGTATGTGTATGTGAATGATGTATGTGAATGATGTATGTGAATGATGTATGTGAATGATGTATGTGAATGATGTATGTGTATGTGAATGATGTATGTGTATGTGAATGATGATGTATGTGTATGTGTATGTGAATGATGTATGTGAATGATGTATGTGTATGTGTATGTGAATGATGTATGTGTATGTGTATGTGAATGATGTATGTGTATGTGTATGTGAATGATGTATGTGAATGATGTATGTGTATGTGAATGATGTATGTGTATGTGTATGTGAATGATGTATGTGTATGTGTATGTGAATGATGTATGTGAATGATGTATGTGAATGATGTATGTGTATGTGTATGTGAATGATGTATGTGTATGTGTATGTGAATGATGTATGTGAATGATGTATGTGAATGATGTATGTGAATGATGTATGTGAATGATGTATGTGTATGTGAATGATGTATGTGTATGTGAATGATGTATGTGTCTGTGTATGTGAATGATGTATGTGAATGATGTATGTGTATGTGTATGTGAATGATGTATGTGTATGTGTATGTGAATGATGTATGTGTATGTGTATGTGAATGATGTATGTGTATGTGTATGTGAATGATGTATGTGTATGTGTATGATGTATGTGTATGTGTATGATGTATGTGAATGATGTATGTGTATGTGAATGATGTATGTGTATGTGTATGTGAATGATGTATGTGTATGTGAATGATGTATGTGTATGTGAATGATGTATGTGTATGTGTATGATGTATGTGAATGATGTATGTGTATGTGAATGATGTATGTGTATGTGAATGATGTATGTGAATGATGTATGTGAATGATGTATGTGTATGTGTATGTGAATGATGTATGTGTATGTGTATGTGAATGATGTATGTGTATGTGTATGATGTATGTGTATGTGTATGATGTATGTGAATGATGTATGTGTATGTGAATGATGTATGTGTATGATGTATGTGAATGATGTATGTGAATGATGTATGTGTATGTGTATGTGAATGATGTATGTGTATGTGAATGATGTATGTGTATGTGTATGATGTATGTGAATGATGTATGTGTATGTGAATGATGTATGTGTATGTGAATGATGTATGTGTATGTGTATGTGAATGATGTATGTGTATGTGTATGTGAATGATGCATGTGTATGTGTATGTGAATGATGTATGTGTATGTGTATGTGAATGATGTATGTGTATGTGAATGATGTATGTGTATGTGTATGATGTATGTGAATGATGTATGTGTATGTGTATGATGTATGTGTATGATGTATGTGAATGATGTATGTGAATGATGTATGTGTATGTGTATGTGAATGATGTATGTGTATGTGAATGATGTATGTGTATGTGTATGATGTATGTGAATGATGTATGTGTATGTGAATGATGTATGTGTATGTGAATGATGTATGTGTATGTGTATGTGAATGATGTATGTGTATGTGTATGTGAATGATGTATGTGTATGTGTATGTGAATGATGTATGTGTATGTGAATGATGTATGTGAATGATGTATGTGTATGTGTATGTGAATGATGTATGTGTATGTGTATGTGAATGATGTATGTGTATGTGAATGATGTATGTGTATGTGTATGATGTATGTGAATGATGTATGTGTATGTGAATGATGTATGTGTATGATGTATGTGAATGATGTATGTGAATGATGTATGTGTATGTGTATGTGAATGATGTATGTGTATGTGAATGATGTATGTGTATGTGTATGTGAATGATGTATGTGTATGTGAATGATGTATGTGTATGTGAATGATGTATGTGTATGATGTATGTGAATGATGTATGTGAATGATGTATGTGAATGATGTATGTGTATGTGTATGTGAATGATGTATGTGTATGTGAATGATGTATGTGTATGTGAATGATGTATGTGTATGATGTATGTGAATGATGTATGTGAATGATGTATGTGTATGTGTATGTGAATGATGTATGTGTATGTGAATGATGTATGTGTATGTGACTGATGTATGTGTATGTGTATGTGAATGATGTATGTGAATGATGTATGTGAATGATGTATGTGAATGATGTATGTGTATGTGAATGATGTATGTGTATGTGTATGTGAATGATGTATGTGTATGTGTATGTGAATGATGTATGTGTATGTGTATGTGAATGATGCATGTGTATGTGAATGATGTATGTGAATGATGTATGTGAATGATGTATGTGTATGTGAATGATGTATGTGTATGTGAATGATGTATGTGTATGTGTATGTGTATGTGTATGTGAATGATGTATGTGTATGTGAATGATGTATGTGTATGTGTATGTGAATGATGTATGTGTATGTGAATGATGTATGTGTATGTGTATGATGTATGTGAATGATGTATGTGTATGTGAATGATGTATGTGTATGTGTATGTGAATGATGTATGTGTATGTGAATGATGTATGTGTATGTGAATGATGTATGTGTATGATGTATGTGAATGATGTATGTGTATGTGAATGATGTATGTGTATGTGAATGATGTATGTGAATGATGTATGTGAATGATGTATGTGTATGTGAATGATGTATGTGTATGTGAATGATGTATGTGTATGTGAATGATGTATGTGAATGATGTATGTGTATGTGTATGTGAATGATGTATGTGTATGTGAATGATGTATGTGAATGATGTATGTGAATGATGTATGTGTATGTGAATGATGTATGTGTATGTGTATGTGAATGATGTATGTGAATGATGTATGTGTATGTGAATGATGTATGTGTATGTGTATGTGAATGATGTATGTGAATGATGTATGTGTATGTGAATGATGTATGTGTATGTGAATGATGTATGTGAATGATGTATGTGTATGTGTATGTGAATGATGTATGTGTATGTGTATGTGTATGTGTATGTGTATGTGTATGTGAATGATGTATGTGTATGTGAATGATGTATGTGTATGTGTATGTGTATGTGTATGTGTATGTGAATGATGTATGTGTATGTGTATGTGAATGATGTATGTGTATGTGTATGTGTATGTGTATGTGTATGTGTATGTGTATGTGAATGATGTATGTGTATGTGAATGATGTATGTGTATGTGTATGTGTCTTGAATTATGTATGTGAATGTAGTGTATGTATGTGTATGTGAATGATGTATGTGTATGTGTATGTGTATGTATATGTTGTATGTGAATGATGTATGTGAATGTGTATGTGTCTTTGTATGTGTATGTGTATGTGTATGATGTATGTGTATGTGTATGTGTATGTGTATGATGTATGTGTATGTGTATGTGTATGATGTATGTGTATGTGTATGTGTATGTGTATGTGTATGTGTATGTGAATGATGTATGTGTATGTGTATGTGTATGTGAATGATGTATGTGTATGTGTATGTGTATGTGTATGTGTATGTGAATGATGTATGTGAATGATGTATGTGTATGTGTATGTGTATGTGAATGATGTATGTGTATGTGTATGTGTATGTGTATGTGTATGTGTATGTGTATGTGTATGTGAATGATGTATGTGTATGTGTATGTGTATGTGAATGATGTATGTGTATGTGTATGTGTATGTGTATGTGTATGTGTATGTGTATGTGAATGATGTATGTGAATGATGTATGTGTATGTGTATGTGTATGTGTATGTGTATGTGAATGATGTATGTGTATGTGTATGTGTATGTGTATGTGTATGTGAATGATGTATGTGTATGTGTATGTGTATGTGTATGTGAATGATGTATGTGTATGTGTATGTGTATGTGTATGTGTATGTGTATGTGAATGATGTATGTGTATGTGTATGTGAATGATGTATGTGTATGTGTATGTGTATGTGTATGTGAATGATGTATGTGTATGTGTATGTGTATGTGTATGTGTATGATGTATGTGTATGTGTATGTGTATGTGTATGTGAATGATGTTTGTGTATGATGTATGTGTATGTGTATGTGTATGTGTATGTGTATGATGTATGTGTATGTGTATGTGTATGTGTATGTGAATGATGTTTGTGTATGTGTATGTGTATGTGTATGTGTATGTGTATGTGTATGTGTATGTGTATGTGTATGTGAATGATGTATGTGTATGTGTATGTGTATGTGTATGTGTATGTGTATGTGAATGATGTATGTGTATGTGTATGTGAATGATGTATGTGTATGTGTATGTGAATGATGTATGTGTATGATGTATGTGTATGTGTATGTGTATGTGTATGATGTATGTGTATGTGTATGTGTATGTGTATGTGTATGTGTATGTGAATGATGTTTGTGTATGTGTATGTGTATGTGTATGTGTATGTGTATGTGTATGTGAATGATGTATGTGTATGTGTATGTGTATGTGAATGATGTATGTGTATGTGTATGTGAATGATGTATGTGTATGATGTATGTGTATGTGTATGTGTATGTGTATGTGTATGATGTATGTGTATGTGTATGTGTATGTGTATGTGAATGATGTTTGTGTATGTGTATGTGTATGTGTATGTGTATGTGTATGTGTATGTGTATGTGAATGATGTATGTGTATGTGTATGTGTATGTGTATGTGTATGTGTATGATGTATGTGAATGATGTATGTGTATGTGTATGTGAATGATGTATGTGTATGTGAATGATGTATGTGAATGATGTATGTGTATGTGTATGTGTATGTGTATGTGTATGTGTATGTGTATGATGTATGTGTATGTGTATGTGTATGTGTATGTGTATGTGTATGTGTATGATGTATGTGTATGTGAATGATGTATGTGTATGTGTATGTGAATGATGTATGTGTATGTGTATGTGTATGTGTATGTGTATGTGTATGTGTATGTGAATGATGTATGATGTATGTGTATGTGTATGTGTATGTGTATGTGTTTGTGTATGTGAATGATGTATGTGTATGTGTATGTGTATGTGTATGTGTATGTGAATGATGTATGATGTATGTGTATGTGTATGATGTATGTGTATGTGTATGATGTATGTGTATGTGTATGTGTATGTGTATGATGTATGTGTATGTGTATGTGTATGTGTATGTGTATGATGTATGTGTATGTGTATGTGTATGTGAATGATGTATGATGTATGTGTATGTGTATGTGTATGTGTATGTGTTTGTGTATGTGAATGATGTATGTGTATGTGTATGTGTATGTGAATGTGTATGTGTATGTGTATGATGTATGTGTATGTGTATGATGTATGTGTATGTGTATGTGTATGTGTATGATGTATGTGTATGTGTATGTGTATGTGTATGTGTATGATGTATGTGTATGTGTATGTGTATGTGAATGATGTATGATGTATGATGTATGTGTATGTGTATGTGTATGTGTATGTGTATGTGAATGATGTATGTGTATGTGTATGTGTATGATGTATGTGTATGTGTATGTGTATGTGTATGTGTATGTGTATGTGTATGTGTATGATGTATGTGTATGTGTATGATGTATGTGTATGTGTATGTGTATGATGTATGTGTATGATGTATGTGTATGTATGTGTATGTGTATGATGTATGTGTATGTGTATGTGTATGTGAATGATGTATGTGTATGTGTATGATGTATGTGTATGATGTATGTGTATGTGTATGTGTATGTGTATGTGTATGTGTATGTGAATGATGTATGTGTATGTGTATGTGTATGATGTATGTGTATGTGTATGTGAATGATGTATGTGTATGTGTATGTGTATGTGTATGTGTATGTGAATGATGTATGATGTATGTGTATGTGTATGTGAATGATGTATGTGTATGTGTATGTGTATGTGTATGTGTATGTGAATGATGTATGTGTATGTGTATGTGTATGTGTATGATGTATGTGTATGTGTATGTGAATGATGTATGTGTATGTGTATGTGTATGTGTATGTGTATGTGTATGTGAATGATGTATGATGTATGATGTATGTGTATGTGTATGTGAATGATGTA